>NC_092189.1:1972500-2128132 GCF_043641665.1 Enoplosus armatus
TCCGAACTCAGTCACGTTTTGTGCATGAAAACCGAACGCAAAACTGGAGAATTGCAACGTTTCCTTCTCTTCTTTTGTCCTTTTTTCTATTTTTTTTTCACGAGTTGGTCGGGTCTGTGATAGACAAACTCTTGTTTAACAAACGTCCCGTCACTCCTGCTTCACCCGGTAAGAGACACAATATCGATGATGGCTGCAAAGGACACTCGAAACACTCAAGAAGAGCACGGGTTCATGGGCAGATTTCACGGAATGTCGATATAAATGTGAATATATGTCCATAATATGACACTGACATATTATCATCTGATGAAGACTGATGTGGCTTCTTAACAAATCCAACAGACGGGAAGCAAAAGCATTCAGTAAGAGTTGAGTTTCTGGCCACCTCCATAGTATGCACGTATATATTTTATATATATGTACATATAAAACTTACGAATTAAGTTCCTAATGCAAGTTTTCCATGTGTAATCGACATGGCTAATGAACAGGGTTATACAAAAAATCTTGTTAAACATGCTAAGATGAGAGAAGCTTTTTAGTATTTGGATGTAACACCGTACAGTTCCTGAACAATTTATTAACATTAAAGCCGCACCAATCATTAATCAATTCAATTTTATTT
Organism: Enoplosus armatus; assembly: GCF_043641665.1. NCBI lineage: Eukaryota > Metazoa > Chordata > Actinopteri > Centrarchiformes > Enoplosidae > Enoplosus > Enoplosus armatus. The sequence goes on from NC_092189.1 coordinate 1,973,129, forward strand.
GTATTTATATAGCGCCAAATCCCAACAGAAGTCATCTCACGACACTTTACACACAGAGCAGGTGTAGGCCGCACTCTTTATAATATTATTAATGGGTAAAATGACTAATGCAGTGTGCAGTTTGTTTGTCTTTTTTGGCCTACTGTTTTGGTTGTACAGCCAGTTGTACAGATTTGTTTAATAAGCCACTGTTTGCTGACACATAACCCATATCAGGTCTTCATAAGATGGTGATGTGTCAATATTTACAGCTTGTTCCGAAGAAAAATACAAATAACATGAATGCAACTTTTCTGGCATATTGTACATTTTTTAGCCATGTTCGCCTAGCAGTCCTATCTTGTGTTTTTGATGTTACACTTGGGCCCTTACATAAAACAACAGAGACAGAGTGGCGAGTTCCCCCCTGGGGATCTTTAATTACCCATTGGTGGAATTTGATGGATTTGTCCAAAGTATTATTATCACAATGCCCAACAGTTTTTTTTTAAATTCAGTTTCTTGAAGGCCAGACCTATTTAGTGATAAATCATTGGGTGGAGGCAGAGTTTGGGTTTGGGCTACTGAGGGTCGAGTCAAATCATCAGACTCAACTTAGCTGTGTGTGTGTGTGTGTGTGTGTTCAGGTCCGTTGGATGACGATGGTCAGCCCTGTGGGTTCTGCACAGTAACCTACTCATCCAGTGATCGCTTTGAGGGACACTTCACCCACGGAGAGAAGAATGGCAAGGGCAAGTTCTTCTTCTTTGACGGAAGGTACCGTGAAGATAAGACCAACATATTTAGCCACATTTGGCACTTGGTGTGTTAATAATTCCATTTCAACCCACTTTAGGTTGTTCTTTCAATACTGAACCTGTTGTGTAGATCAGTGGTGTCGTCCAGTATATTGGAGTGATGACTATTTTACATTACAGCGCATTTTTAAGTGGCTATACGGAAATCCTGGAGCTTTCTTAGTGGGTATGCCTGCGTAACGCATAGACTACACCACTGGTGTAGATCCCTTTTTGTATTTGACCCCACTTGCCTTAAGGTGGTTACATTTATAATAGCTTTATGCTCATCGCAGTTCCCTTTCTGTCCCTCCCCTCAACAGTACCCTGGAGGGTTTCTATGTAGACGATGCTCTACAGGGCCAGGGGGTGTATACATATGAAGATGGTGGGGTTCTCCACGGGACCTACGTTGATGGCGAGCTCAACGGGCCAGCTCAAGAGTTTGATGGAGAGGGCCGCCTGGTGTTCAAGGGCCAGTACAAAGACAACAACCGCTGTGGGGAATGCTGGGTCTACTACCCTGTGAGTCGGCTTTTTTTGTTTCTTCAATTCAAAGGGCTTTATTGGCACTAACGTTTCAAAAACAGTTGCCAAAGCATCAAAATACAATTTGTCTGAATATGTGGACAGTACACATCAACAGTAACACCCTGGGTATGTTTACATGTATGGAGAATTCACTTGGTCACGAGTTCAAGCACTTCTGAGGCCATAGCAAGGAAGTATTTATCTTACCATTAAAAGTTGTATATGGCACGAAATGGAAAAGCCTTGTTTAAGACACAGAAACAATCGTGATACAGTGCACATACCGAACATAGTAGAAGTAAATTAAATGGTCTTTGTTGACTGTGTGTATTGTGCGTTTTGGTGTGTACTGTGGTGCGTCTAGGACAGAGGCTGCGTGTTTGGGGAGGTGAATGAGGACGGGGAGATGACCGGTGAATCTGTAGCGTACATCTACCCTGACGGACACACGGCTCTTTACGGAAGCTTTGTGGACGGAGAGCTGATCAAGGCTCGCCTCGCCACCCTTATCTCCAACGAGGGCGGAAGGCCTCGCTTTGAAATTGCACCCAACAGTAAGCACAGATGTCATCTCTGTGACGGGAAAGTGCACTTTAAGTTGAGGCGGGCAAACGAGCTTCAGGACTTAAGGGATCCATTTAGAATTGTCTCCTTTCCGGAAATCGGTCTCATTTGTTTTTTCAAGATGTGAATATTCGATTTAAGAGTGAGTAATATGAATAAAATCTCCTATCACAGTGTATATATGTGTGTATATATATATATATATATATATATATATATATAGAGAGAGAGAGATCAAAATATAACATGACATGACAATGAATATTCAAAATGTAGCACATGGTGTCACAATAAATATACAAAATTCAAACAAAGACAGTGATACAGTCTACTAGGGACATACCCGAATCGTTATATGGGAAAGCACAAATAATGCAATGGAAATATATTTCATAATTAACTATATGCCAATTTGTTGCTTTGAAGGCACAGCAATTTTATTGCCAATGTATATTAGGTTAGAAAACACAGCATTGGCTCCAAATGACGTCACCAGCGCAAGATGGCAGCGGCCGTATCCGGGATATTTTGGCTTTATTTTCGGACAGTGAGAGGAAGGGGAGATGCGTCGGCCATCTTTATATACAGTCTACGAAACAGATACAGAGACAGATAATGACGTCTCTGTACACCCCTGCAGGCTACATTTTGTATACTCATTTTCATGTGTTGTTTATCCGGTAAAAAACATCATGGTGTAGTGCATTTAGGATATTCATGGTGGCCTCATGGTGTGAATCTTGTAGTAAGTTAGTTTATATTGCTCTACTTTAATGGAGGGAGGCATTTGTGTAAACAACTGGACATAAACATGACGTACTCTGGTTTTAAGGTCCCGTGTACTCGTATGATAAGTCCACGTCCACCTGTATCGCCACCCACACTATGCTTCCTGACCCCTATGAGAGCCAAATGTAAGTAAGCTTTATGCTGTACATACTGCTAGCCTGATAGATCTCTCCCTGAATTTCCCATTAGAGTGACAATGGTGCTGTTCGTCATATTGTCGGCGTATTGTTTCCGTGTGTCAGGGTGCTTGTGGCAGACTCGATGATCAAAGGAGCAGGACAGGGCCTGTTTGCCAAGACAGATGCTGAGACGGACACTGTGATGGCTTTTTATAACGGAGTACGCATCACACACTCTGAGGTATGACGCACAGAGCACAAGTAAAGAAAGAGATCATTGGGAGCATCGATTCCCAAACAGGGGTACCACCCTGGATTGTGGAGTAGCTAAACTAATTTGAACAAAAAAAATATATAAATTACAATTTAAATATCTGAATAATAACAAATATCTTTTTATAACGAGTGAGCTGGAATTAAACAGCATGTTGAGAGTGCATACAATGCAGAGGAACAGAGAAGTTGAAATGGTTAGCTAAAATGTATGGATAAATTGATAAAATAGTTAGCCTTAAGTAATGGATAAACAGTTAAAATAGCTAAACATAATAGTTGTTTAAAGTCATTGCTAAACAGTTAAAATTGTTAGCTTAAAATAATGGATCAATGGTTGAAATATTTTACTTTTTTTTTTCATGACCACATTGGACTCCTCAGGTGGACAGCAGAGACTGGTCACTGAATGGCAACACAATCTCATTGGACGAGGATACGGTGATCGATGTCCCTCAGCCATTTGACCAGATAGAGAGATACTGCGCCTCTCTGGGTCACAAAGGAAACCACTCTTTCACCCCCAACTGCAAATATGACCCGTAAGTACAAAGGCACAGGAGCAGAGGACACAGGAAGATATGTTTTCAAAATAAGATTCAAGAAGTTCATTCTTGAGCTTAGAGAAGGAGAGAGACGAGAAAAACACACAACTACGGGAGAGAGAAAATGCAGAGTCAGTAACATGCATTAATGGGATAAGAATGCAGACGGATGGAGAGGGAGAGGAGGAGATCAGTGGATCATGGGAAGTCTTCTAGCAGTCTAGGCTTATGGCAGCATAACTAAGGGATGGTTCAGGGCTCACCTGAGCCAGCCCCAACTGAAAGAGTTAACAAAAAGGAATGTTTTTTTTTAAGCCTGCTCTTAAGAGTAGAGCGTGTGCATGCCTCCCGGATCCAAACTGGGTTCGCTCAGTCTGTCTTGAGTTATTGGCTCTGCTCAGGACTGCTCTTGAAGTGTTTGGAGGTTGTTCAGTTTGTCTAAAACAGCTTGTTTCAGACAGAGGGGGGGACTGAGGGGCTGCAGAAAGGGCCAGGAGAAGACGCATAAGGACTTTTCTGAACTGTGAATCATGCAAAGCTGCTCTAGTGGAGTCCCAGAATAAAAATATATAGAGCTGAAACGAGCATAATATGGGACCTTTTAATAATATATTCTTCGGATGTCGCTGTATATCATGAAATGGCAACTGTATCTTCACTCATGTTAAACAAAAACATTACTAACTAATTTAGGCAGTTTTAAATGACAAGCTGCTGTAATTGATTAATTTTGACAACAGAAATGTGTAAAATGAGTCCACAATAACTCCACAAATATGGTCATATTGCCATTATATGTTTCCACAGCAAGTCAACATATGGGGTCGCCTCACCTACGCTGGTTGAAGTCCGGCTGGGGACCTTTGTTGCATGTCAATCCCCATTTCTCTCTTCCCTTATTTCTTGTCATCTCTACCCTGGCATAATCTGCCCTAAAATAATTCTCAAAAAGGAAAAAAGTTTGATATATAATGATAGTGAATTATTGTCTGGCATCCTAACATTTCTCATAAGGACAGCATGATGAACTGATTATAGTTTTTGTTGTTGTTTTTTTTTGGTCCGTGCAGGTTTGCCCACCCTTGTTTCGGGCATATCAAGTGTATCCGAACCTTGAGGGCGGTGCAGAAAGGCGAGGAGCTAACGGTTGCTTATGGTTACGATCACGAGCCAATGGGGAAAAGTGGCCCCGAGGCCCCTGATTGGTACAAGCAGGAGCTGGAGGAGTTCCAGCAGAGACAGGCGGCTGCCACTGGCCAGTGACAATACAGATGAATCTCTCTGGACAATAACCCCCACCCCCCACCTTACAAGACTCCTGCAGCTGCAAACCACACCATAGATATTGTAGATGTTACTCTGGTTCATATGGCATTCAAATGGAATACTGCTTGAGCAATTCAATGTGAATGGAGGCCTTAGAGATCCTTAGAGATACAAGAACTATGCAAGAAACCAAATGTTACTAGAGGAGACATGTCTCTGGCCGGAGGTGCTGTTCATCACATATTACTCATATGGAAATCAAGATTTACATGCTCATGGTTGGTGCTTATACATTTAGGATATGACGATGGGTCAGTTTTCACTGTCTATATCTCCATCTAACTGTATGTCAATTGTTTTACACAATGGTTTACTTGACAGGGCTCCCCTCGAGGTGTTGAGCTTAAAACAGTTTAGCTTCCACTTCATTTGAACTAATTCAGCTGGCCCGATCCATACATTTTTAAAAGTCTAACTTTATAGGCTGTTTCACTTAGCACACAGTATTACAGTGACTCGTGTATTTATAATGTCTGAAATTGGCAAAGTACTGTATTTCCTGAGCTTCATAGATGCGATTTGTAACTTAGGCACTCTCGAGTGTGAGCGGATGGTCTACCACTACAGGAAAGAAAGTCAATGAGCTTGTTCCACTTTTCTAACTTTTGTTATCTGTGTTCATACACGATAAAATAAAGTCCCAACGTAAAGAAAATATATTTTCCTGCCTCGTTTGTGATGCAATTAGTTTGTGTGTGTTGTTGCCAGTGCTGCCATCTCAAACCACTATTTATAATAAGATAATGTCGTATTTCATGACTGAAAGGTTGTTTCTGCCTCTAAATGACTTGATTTCATTCATGAGGGTTATATTTGACAGATTATAGCCAAATACCTTCAAAGGGCCAATACAACCCATAAAATGCAGTTTCGAGAACAGTATAATACTTGCAGACAGAATTAATTCATCTTTCATGCAGGCCTACATTATGTTATCCACCCTACGGGTCAAATGTGGAACTATTACAGCTTTTAAAGAAGAAAATATTTCACTCTTGACTCGCATATCCATATATTTGGCTGAAGGAAACACTATTTTTTCTGTTTTTTTATAACGGCTGTAACACTTACCGCAGGAGTAGGGGGCGGGGCTTGGCAGCCTGAGAGTCCAAACTCTGGGTGACAAATGCCACCTTTCCGCCAGGTTAATGGATAAACCACCTGCTGAACCGACACTGAAACCAGGCTGCAGACCGGAAGACAGACACCGCCGGGGTCTCAGTACCAAGGGCGGCTTTTCTGGGGAGACAACAACGATACCTTTTTGATTTTCAGAAACATGAGCCGCAGTTGTCATGACCGGGACTCATGTTTTTGACACCGAAACCCCCACAAAACCTACACCAGAGGATCGAGCTAACTTAAACGTCGCACCCACAAGTTATAAACCTTCACCTCGGACCACGAACTGGTAGCAGGGGGGGCGGGGGGACGTGTTAGCGGCTGGAGATGGACCGACACAGGTACTTCATTTTCAACCAGAGGAGCGTGCTCGTCCTCGGTATCCTGCAGGTGGCTTGTGCGGGTCTTTGCGTGGTGTGCGGGTTCATGGACGCCGTTTTCCGCAAGGATACACCGCTGAGTAGCACCAGGACGCCGGTATGGGGAGGACTGGTGAGATCTCGATACTTTTTCTTCTTCCAATAGTTAATCAACACGGGCTCTTTTAAAGCACTCACGAAGTACGACGGCACCGACTGTGACGTTGTTACATTTGGGATTCAGAACCGGCGGGTTCGTGGCTTGTCGATAAGGAAACGCCACATTTCCTGAATACGGAGTCAAGTGTAAGAGATAATAACGTGTCATTCGGACACTTTTCTGGCATTAACAACCTTTTCGCACTCTCTCTCTCTTCCTCGCAGGTCATGGCCTCTCCAGGTGTCCTGGCACTGTTCGCCTCCCAGAGGAAAAACTCTCTTCTGGTAAGTTTGATGGTTCCTTGACTCTTGCACGTGCAAGGGTGTCCTGTCCGAGCCTGCCCCCCCCCCCCCCCCCCCCCCCCTTTAAGGTGGCAAAAGGCAACTTTTCAACTGTTTCCCCTCCCAGCGTTTCAAAGTGGTATTATTGTTGCAAAGACAACCGGTTTCGCTTTCCGTTTTCCTTGGAGGCTTTTTTTGCACTTGTTTCCAAATTCCACTTTTGAAATAAGAGATTAAGAAAGAAGCGTGCTCACGGTTATCATTTTAAATATTGAGGGATAACATAGTTTGAGGATTGCTCCGCGCACACAAGCAACTACCGCTAGCAGCCTGCTTACTGTCCAAAACTAGAATCCCACTTTGCACGGGAAACCCAGATCTCAGTGGGATGATAAAGGCAGAGTTGGACTCACCTGATTTGGGATAAGTCTTGCCATTGGCCAACTTTTAAAGTTGGAATTCTCCTCCCCTTCTGCTATCTTCATGTTTTGCAAGGGCACCGTCGCTACATCCTGGGCTTAGACGGTTGTGATTGGTTTAAAGAAATCCAAACAAACCAGAGCGTTTTTTTCCCCCCTATACCAGAATGACAATGGGTCTAAAACAGAGTTAAACACCCGGTAGTGTTAATGAGTATGCAGGTTTTGTTACTTACTGATCGAGTCGAAAGAATGCCGACTGAGTTTCACACAGTTACTCCGGTTGTTCCACCGTCCGCTACACGGGGGATAACTACCAATAGCAACTGGGGAACTTCACTGAATTTGAATGAGAAGTTAAAGCAAAAAAACTTGTCTATTGCTACTTTAACCTGAACCCGTACGGCCAATAAGACATCTCTGTGACACCAACCCGTAACCAAAACTGAGCCCTTTTGTCTGTATGGAATTGTGACCAAAATACGTACTGCATGGGACATTTTACACACTTGTCCCGGCTCTCTGGTGGACAAACCTTGTAATGCAGACCTCAAAGCTAATTTGGCATTTCTGGACAGCTATTTTACTTGCTTTCTTACTTCTCAGCCAACTTATATCTGCAATAAGCTGAATATTATAGCGATATATATACGCCTGGCCAGGTTATCAGTCGAACTTCCCCTCCCTGTCCCTGCAGGTGAGTGTGACGGTGGTGGCAGCAGGACTCTCCTGTGTGGCTGCGGTGTTGATATCCGGTTACTCCTGTCTGACACTCACCTACGGGGAGGAGGATGAAGAGGTCTTCCACCACCACGAGAGTCCTGAAGTGGTAACCAACACACACACACACACACACGTAGATGCACCACCACAAAAGATTTCCATTGGTTGATACGCAATGTTTTATTTGATTTGAATCATGTAGATCTTCCTCATTGTGAACTTGTCAAACACAGGGGAAATGAATTATGTTAATAGTGGCTGCATTCCATTCAGGAATACCAGGGCAGGGCATTGGTATTGGATGGAGCTATCTGATTTTCCTGCTGTGACGAGATAATGTTGTAAGATGCTGTTTGAAATCCAACTCGATGGTCATTGTGGAGGCTATTGTTATAAATATTATCATTTAATAATAATAATTATTAGATAAATGAATGAAAGTTGCGTTAACTCGGCTTGCAAAATAAAAACACATGGATAAAAACTTTCTAATTGCATTATGGGACGTAGGATCCAGCTTTATCAGCCAACCTTATTAGAGGTAAAATGCTACTGCTGCTGCTTCCATGTCACCATTTTTTTTTTTTTTTTTTTGAATCTTTTGAAATCTGTCTCTTGCAAGTCCTCAAGCTTTATGGAAGTGCAACGCTAAATTGCTGGAGTAGCCCTTTAAAAACTTTGAACCACCAGTGGTGAGGCCTGAGGATGTAATGCTCAGTCAGTCGGACACTCAAATTGGTAAATTGATATGAATATTGATGACACACGGAGGTTGATTGTCCTCGAATCTTTCATATAGTGCCAGATTGCCTTTTGACCAACACTTTGTACCTTGAAAACTAATCGTTCTGAACCAACCACATACACAGAAATACACGTGTATACGTCTGGGGACAATCCAGGTGAGATGTGTTTTTAAAAGGCCCAACATCACAGCTATGTCTACCTAATACAGGTTTTGTGCATTTCCCGTCTCTCTGCTCAGACGTTTGTGCTTCATCGGATGGTGAAGGGGGCCAACGCCACCATACTGCTGACCTGCACCCTCAGCCTGGCCTTTGCCTCTCTCATCGCCTACGTGGGCTGCCGTAGTCTTCCCTGCTGTGGCTGCTATGATGCCAGAACAGGATTGGTAGGGAAGACCACGGACACCACAAATGGCTTTTAAAATGAGCAAAAACAATCTTTTCTATTGACCCTTTGCTGAGCCCCATCTCTCTTAGTTACTGTTGCTATGCCTGTCAAGCTTTCAGTTCTAGCTCACATGCAGTTTGCAGACAACAGAGGAAAATCCACTGTTTGCTCGACGAGTTGGTTCAGCTAAGATTGGACAGTCGCTGTATGAAGAAGGGGTTTAGCAAACAGCCAATAGCAGTCGTCTCAGACTGTGTGCTACAGCCGTAGCCTGTATATAAAATGGCCGACGTGTCTCCATTTCCTCCCACTGTACGAAAACGAAGCCAAACTCTCCAGGATGCGGATGCTGTTTTGTGCTGGTGATGTCATTTGGAGCCAGAGTCTGCGCAGTGGTATCGAGGTTCCGCCCATACACCTGCCCTACCCAATCACGAGCACACCGCAGTCAGGAGGGGGCGGGGCTTATGACCTATACTGCAGCCAGCCAGCAGGAGGCGATCGAGATGTTTTGGATTCACTTTCAGGGAGCTGTCATGTCGTCCATTCTTATATACAGTCTATGGCTTCAACCACCATAATCACAGAGACGCGTCAGTTTTTTATGCGAACAAGGCTTAATTTACACTTTGTAGGCAAGTGATATTATCTTAATCTGTGTTTTTTGTGTGCGTGTGTCGCAGGAGACACTGGTTCCTCAGTGTGACCCTGGGGACACTGAGATGGTTTGTACTTGGCAAGGTACGGATGTTAAATGTTCAAAGTTGTCTTCAAACCAATCCTTGCCCACAGTTGCTGCTGATATCACCGTGTTTGGTATTGTCCTGTGATGTAGCTCCTCCTCCTGTGTCCAGCAGGTGGTGATGACAGGCTTTTCAACTCTCCAGCTCAGTCCACTGACCGGGGCACCACCGAGGAAGAGGAGGGTCCCTCCAAACTGCCTCCTTACAGCAGACTGACCTGACGCACGTCCACAGTCGGGGATCTCGAGACTCAACTGAAGCTGAAGATGTCAAATTGCAACATTGTAAAGAGAGAGATATATATGAGTCATCTGTGTGCTCAAAGATTTCTGTAGCCAAACTCATTTCAACCTTGCCAAAGTTGAATACCTGCACATGTGACATGCCAACACTGAAATGCCTAATTCCCTGTATGCTGTGCGATAGTGAGTTGTGTTCTCAAGATAAAATTCTGTAATAAGATATTTCATGTGTATTTAATAAATAAAACCTGACTGAGATGACTCCACATTTTGAAATGTTCAGGGTAGTTTATTGCAAGACAAAACCGTGGCAAGCGCCCCCCCCCCCTCCTGTCCCCAGTAATTTCATTGATTAGTAACTGAGTGAATACCATTCTGTAATTGACATTTTTCTTTTCTGGGCATTTGCAGTAAGAGATACAATAGCATTACTTGTTCGTGGTCGTGGTGAAGAAAAGGAAGGCGGAGGGAAATTATAGCAGGACCTGGCGTGCAGGCGTTTATCAAAAGGACACTTAAAGAACAGAAGAAAGTGGCAAACCAAATCTGAAACGAAACACCCGCAGGATGTCGTCCACCGTCGTCACATTAACTGACAGGCCACAGAGATGCAGCTAGCGCAGCCCGTCTCTGTGCCGTGTTGTTTGTCTTCATCCATGTGCATAGGCTCTGAGCAGTGAGTCCTGAGAGAAGGCAGTTTGGTTTGATTGACGGCCCGTGTCCTTCAAGAAAACCTTGATGTGCGGGTAATCAGCAAAGGTAGCCACAGGAGGGGCCGCGGCACAAAGTTGCGAACTAACAAGATATGGACACCAGAATCACACCATGTCGGCTTTTATCACACAATGGCGTTTGCGAGACATGTTGGATACTGTGTCACAAGCTTACATACAGGATAAGTAGTGGGTATAGGCATTATTGTACATGTAGACGTGCACACGACAAAGCCTTTACACGCTGAGAGGTGTGTTTTCACTGTTTGATTCGCTGGCTAGCCTGCACAATGCTACACTCTCAATCTCAGAGTGATAGCAGGCCTGTTTGGCAGATTTAGAAGTGACAACATTACATGGTGCCAGCATGCTGAATGATAGCTTTGGTGCTGCATGCTAACAAAACCGAGCTAAACAACGGTGCTGTCCGTCAGAAGTATGCGTCTTCATTTAAACCTGCGATAACTGCTTTTTTCGCTAACTGTGTCTGGCCGTCAGGTGCTGAGCAGGTGGTGTGCAGTGGGTTTTAAGAGCTTTTCCCCTACGAACAGCTGCCCTGCTGTGGTCGAAAATGACACGATTTAACCGGGAGTGAGCGATAACGGCAAAGTTGCCGACAGGACAGCTAAACGTCGAGCTGAAACTGGCTTAAAAGCTCCGTAAAAGGTGCTTTGGTGATAATTTTCTGTAGGTTTACCGCTGTGAGCGACCCCTTTTAACATTGTTTTCACATTTTCACATCACAGACAGTATTAAGTGCTAAAGGACAATGTCCACTGACATAAGTGCTTTCAGCTGGGTCCTGCTCCAAAATCTGGTTTTGAGACCATAAGCAAGAGGTCCAGGTAATATACCAGCATAGTAGTAGTAGATTGGGAGAAAATGTGGATTAAAAGGGGACCAGCAGCTAATCCTTGACCTGATGCCCCCAATCAGACCAAACTCTGACCACAGCAGCAATAGCAAGTAATAGCACGAACAAGCCTCGACTAGTCTAAAGCCTAAACTTCTGACAAGCAGTAAGACGCTTCCAACTGCACTTACACTTAGAGTAAATATTAAAAACTGAATAATTGAGTATTCCCTTATGATTATAGGTAAATAAGTGTGAAAACTGTGGATGTGATTACTTCAGGGTATTTCCCACGGTTTTTCACAAGTCGTGTGAACACGGAAGAGTTTTACCAGGAACCCCCCTTTTTTTTTTTTTTCAGTCAACCACGAGATTCAGTGAGCTTGCATCTGCTACAAACAGAAAATGAATATGAAAAACGAATTGATTTGACAAGATGCAATGTACATTTCTTTTTAAGAAACGTCTCCTCCGCTAGCAACATGTGCAGGCTGTTGGTGATGACACACGAAGCATTTAGCAGTGTATTAGCAAAGGCAGGGAATACTTGTAGCTAGCAAGCATAAATACTAACAATGCCGGTTTCAAAACACTTAAAATGTCGCCTTTGCAAATGTTTTTTGGGCTGTGTTTCGGTGAGAACACTGAATGTAAACACATCCATGTTTGTTTGCGAGAAAACTCAGAAGGGCACCTTTTTAACGTCACAGTTGAATTAAAACAAAATCGACTCCAACCCACCTGCAGAGTATCACAGATGAAGAGAGAATAGACAAAATAACACAAACACCTTTTGATATATTGCAGTCAGGACTACATTGCCACAAATTAATGGCCCACAAAGTGAGCAGGGTGAAACCTCTCCGACAGGCAAACACAAACGAAATGGCACAGATTGTATTATAATGTGTTCCCGTTATTTTGTGTCCGCATGAAGAAATGAAACTCTGCTCTCCCATCAGGTCGTAGTAAAGCTGTTTTGTAAAGAGACATTTCCCTCCCCAAAAATCCCTTATTTATTAATGCCCCATGCATCTCCATGTTTTTGGCCACTTGTTTAGGACAATTTCCGTGAATCAACAATAGATTCTGGCATTTAACAACAATCATATTGTAAATACTACCCCAAAACCATTTATAAAGTTAAGCACTGAAAAAAAAATCTTTTCCTCTTCTTATGGAGACATTCATATATGTGTTGTGCTGATTATGAAGCCATTTTGCTCCACCTCCACTCTTCCCTAAGCTCCCTCCGTCTTCAAATGTCTTCAGTCTTGTGCAGCCTCAGGCTGAAGTTGTCTCCCTCTTTCCCTCCACTTTTTGCCCCTCAGCAGCTGCTGCAGCCCCAGCTCTTAGCCCCGTTTCCCCCATCATCCCTCGCACTGCTCAGGTTGATAGTACCCCCTGATCCCCCGGGAGGCTGGCTCAATACAAGGGGCTTCTGAGACTTCAACTTGTGGGCCACAGTCATAAAAATAGCCTCAACATGGTCATTGTTTCCCCCAACATAGTTTCCGTCTCCCTGACTGTTGGGGTTCTTTGCCGACGTCTCAAACAGGGGCATGGAGTGGGAGTCGGCGAACTGCTGCGCCACGTCTGTGCCCACTTGGATGGAGTCTTGGAGGTCGCACTTGTTTCCAACTAGGATCCGGGGCACCTCAGTGCCCAGAGCGTGCTGCTTGCACTCCTCAATCCAGGCTGGGAGGCTGCGGAAGCTGGCAGCGTTGGTGACGTCGTAGACGAAGACCACGGCGTGCACGTTGCGGTAATAGTGCTGCACCATGGACTTCCTGAAGCGCTCCTGACCTGCAGTGTCCCACAGCTGGATCTGTGGTGGAGACAGTGTGGAACTGGATCAGCGGAAATGGATGGTGTGGATAACAACTAATTCATTCAACCAGCAAGTATTGTGTGTGTATCCAGAGCCTAATTGCATTTCTCTCACTGTTGAACTATGTGACAGCACATCGTTGGTTTTGGTCATGGGATTTGTTAACAATGAGAAAAATACAGAATAACTTAAGGAAACTTCACTCCAAACTCATTCAAAAATGTGGACATTAAATACAATTCCACACTTGTTTATCAATTTGCGATCTGTAAAGCATTCCTGCAATTTAACCCAGGGGACAGTTTCCATGGCAAACACTGAGCCTAGCCCTTAAAGAGGGATTTCAGAGGATCTCCACTAAATGTTGTTCAAGGATTAGGCTTAACTGCCAGTGTAGCCGGCAAATTATTTATGCTAGTGAACTCCTGGCTTGTCTTTTTATTATTTCCTATACTTCCTGAAATGCCTTTGGACAAAGGATTGCATGGGCATTCGTTTATTTGACTTTATTCAAAAAGGTTTACTCATCTACCCTGCATGGGGAAAAACGTTTCTGGAGGTGTGCTCCACTGCGCTCGGGGAGTTTTCATCAAGTGTTAGAAAAAACAACCGTGTGATGACGGCGTCGGGGGTTATCTCAAGACTGGACGTGAAGACTACAACGATTCCACTGAGAGCCTGCATTGCAAACTGTGGGCGTGAAGTTCGGTTAAAGCTGCAAATGACTGGCAATTGTAGGACTCTGCATTTGTGGAGCTTGACCCATACTAGGGACTAAAAAGTCAGGATATCTCAAGCTTTGCTGCTTTGATTTGGGCTATTCTTATTTTTAACGTGTCTCTTTGCAAGGCTCCCAGCTTTGTGGAGGGGCAATAGTAAATTGCTGGAGTACCCCTTTTAAATTTGGGTTCATAAGAAGGGTTAGCACATAGGGTGGCCAGTGGTCATTGGATTAGGAAAGTGGATGTCACTCCCTCATTTATTACCATTGGCATGCCCTTGAGCAAGGCACTGAACCCTCAACTGCTGCTATGGAGCTCCTCAGTGACCCACAGACTAATATGTCCATCTTGTAGTGAAACATCTGTCCCTGCTCTCCCCTACTTCTTCTACATCTACAGTGTATTTGAGTTTGAGGCAAGACATCCAGGGGCACTAAGTGCACCTTGTCTGTGACATATATTTCTATAGGTGTTTTTTAGCAGTGACGTGCGACTCACACCTTGATTTTCTCGCCGTCGATCTCGACCAGCCTCTCCCTGAAGTCCACCCCGATCGTGGCCTCGGTCTTCTCGGGGAACTTCCCGGCACAGAAGCGGTAGGTGAGGCACGTCTTCCCGACGCCCGAGTCCCCGATCACAATGATTTTGAATATGCGGGTCCTCAGCGGCGGAAGGGTCGAGCTGGTCAGAGAGCCGGAGAATTCAACCGACGACCCGCTCTCCGCCATATCAGAGCGACAGGCCGGGCGATGAGCGGGGAAAGCCTTCTCGTCACAGCGGCGGCTCCTGCACGAGCGGTCCGTCAGGCTACACTGCTGCCGCCGCCGCCGCCGCCGCCGCGTGACCAGCAAGCGTCAACAAAAGGCTTCCACGCGAACAGCTACCGTTCGTTTTCAAAAGTCACGAGCCATGTGAAGGGTACGACACATTTATTCGACGTTCAGATACTGTCAACATGTATTTATCATAAACAAGTGAAGCAAATACTCCCAGTCATCAGATGTGAAGCCACGTACAGAATTGGCCAAGCAAGTCTTCTTCTTCTTTTGTCTTTAATGGCGGTTGGCAACCGGCCTGTAGGTGCATTACCGCCACCTTCTGGATAGGAGTGTCAATCTTTCATCTTCTTCTTCTCATTCTTTTTCTTCTTCTTCCTCATTTATTGGCGGTTGGCAATTGTCGCCACCAACTGGACTGGAGTGTGGCACAAGCGCTCAACTTATACTTTTAACTGAACTAGTTTCATTTAAAAAAAAAAAACCCCACAATGATGTCATTGTAAATCTTATCACAACGGTTACTGTATTGTAACATTACATTCTCCTATGAATTTCTGTGTTTCATAAAATTCTGAATTTAGCCCTAGTTTCCTACATCACCTGAACTCCTCTGCAACATGTCTCTAATCCTTTGGTGTGTAATTGTAAGCGCCTGCCTGTCTTGATATTGATATTGTAGCTGAGGGTTATGAGGGGTGCCAATGAATATTATAAAATATCAACATAAATACTCTGTTGTCCGGACCAAGATGGCGAAACTTTACTGCTGTCCTGACGCCACAATGGTGGCAAGAGCTCCTCATTGACATCAGGACAGCAGAAACTCCACACATCTCACAGACCAGACAATAAAAAAAAAGCTCTTTCTCTAGCTCCTATTGTTTGTAAATGTTGCACCAACATATTTGATTAAGTTGATGAAGTTGCCCAAATGTAAGTTACTTTGGAAATAAGCGTTTGCTAAATATATATATTATTCTATGACACAGCAGGTATGTTCATTCAGCATCCCTGACGTAACACACCTGAATGCCCTGCGTACCCCGAGTTACATCATGACCTTCACATGCCCACTACGTGTATCTGCCCTATTCTGTTCATGATCACAAAGAAAAAGCAAAACAGCGCATAAATGTGTTTAGTTTCTATTTGATAAACCTTCAATATCTTATCTATATCATTATTATTAAAATACATATGTTCGCCACATAAACAATTCTAAAATATGTTTTGAACTGTTAAAAACAATTCGGGCAGTACGTGGGAAACCTGATTCGGGGTCCTTCAGCGGCGCATGGTGCAACATGTGTTGGATAATTCCAGAATAAACGTCGTAGTTCTTTAGCAGTTGCAGCCCGAAGGCGAGCCATTCTGCCGGACCTGAGCATTAGGTTTACCCTGGACACGCCGCCTGGAAGTCTAAAGACACCGGGAGATTTTGCATCTTTTGGCTATTCTTCGCTGTTCTGACAGTTCGTGGAGTCTGTTTTACATCATACGCTACCGACGTTATATTAGTTTCAGTTAGCCGAGTTATCAAAATGTTGAGTGTCACCAGAAGCGTTTCAATGACTCTTCCAACAAGGAACTGCACACGGAATGTGTCCTCTTTGATTAAGAAGGTGAGTCTCCAACGCAATCATCCAGTTGAGTAATTACACACACGCCACTGTTGAGCATAAGTCACGAGATTTGACAAAGCAGCCGGCTAGCTTAGCGTGCTAACAGTGTTAGCGCGAGGCCATCTGTACTTAATCGTGACTATCAAGACCGCATTTGTAGTCAGCTATCGAGAAGCGGCCTGTGTAATATAACAGTTAATATGAGTATTAAGTTGTCACTTTTCATTGTCGCTCACACCGCATTCATTCGCGTTTACAGTGCTGAAGTGAAACCAGGTGCGAGTGGCTAAGTTAAGCTAACCGTCTACGTTTGACGTTTTTTTTTTTTTTTCCTGTCAGGCATCTTGTCAAACTACGCACTGTATTGTGCTTTAAATGATAACTGTATTAGTACCTTAGTTACTAGATGTAAGTCAGCTTGTGTGTTGCGAGATAATGGTTCGAAGACTGAAGCGGATGAGTGGATCAGTGACCTTCAATGAGGTGTCCCCCAGCCCCCCCCCACCCCAATATGCTGCAACATTTCTCATACGTTTGAGTAACACATACGTAACCTATCGATCGTCTGCAGTGTTCGTTTCGCTGCTAACATTAAATTTAAGATGTTATTTTGACATGCGTGCATTTCACCACCTTC
Organism: Enoplosus armatus; assembly: GCF_043641665.1. NCBI lineage: Eukaryota > Metazoa > Chordata > Actinopteri > Centrarchiformes > Enoplosidae > Enoplosus > Enoplosus armatus. Next base: position 1,990,392 of record NC_092189.1, read on the forward strand.
AGATTTAAAGGTGTAAGACATATTTATGTATGTGCTCTTGTTACTGTTTTTTATAATGATAATCTACTCGGTTACTCTGATCAAGGTTTGAAAATGAACCTTCTTTAATGTAATATCATGTTATAGGTACCAGAAGTCTTTTTGACTTTGAAAAGTACGGAACGAAAAACTGAAATGAAATATCCATATATATGACTGTATTTGGTTGTCCAGCTGTTTCACTGCTTTTGTTATGTATTCCCAGGCATGCTGGGGTGGCTTCCAACCAGACGTTTGCAGAACTCTGTCCAAGAGGGACTATGCGTGAGTATGAGCACAACACCTGAAAAGTGTCCTGGAAAAAATGCACATCCACTAACAGTTTGTGGTAGTTACAATCCACTTTTTTTATTAGTTATTAGTGCCAAACACTAGGATTTAAGTAAAATGTTTGATATGTATATATGTATGTATATATATATATATATTAAAAAAAAGACAATGTCCTATGAAGATGAAGTGAACATCTCTGTTTTATATGATACATCTGTAGTAATAATAATAATGATTGTGCGTTGTAGGTCAGAAGCAGTCAAGGGCGCAGTCATTGGCATTGACCTGGGAACCACCAACTCTTGTGTCGCAGTCATGGAGGGGAAACAGGCCAAGGTGAGTGATGGACACGTCTGTCATGGACGATGCAGTGTATATGGTCAGAGGAGTCGATATACTTTTCAATTTTATTTATACAGCGCGAAATCACAACAGAAGTAATCTCAGGGCACTCTTCACGTGGATGCGTTCCACTTAGAGATGTAAAGTAATGGTAGTGGTGATAATTAATTTTAATGATTAACACGGAGGCTGTAAGTGGCTAGCAGTCAGAGATCCAGACTCTACGGCTCCAAAGGCAGAAACACCTGCAGAAAGCAACAGAAGAAGAGAAGAGAGGAGAAAGCTTTTAAAACACTGATCAGTTATTACCGTGAGTGTAAACGCTCATATCCCCCCAAAAAAAACAAACTGTCCTGTGACGGGCACATTGCAGCTTGTGAAATGTGGGGTATGTAGTTTTTGAACCAGGGATGGATACAGCTTATGTAAACAAGATTACTGAACAATAGTTCTAACAATTTCTTTAGTAAAATAGAGCAAAGGGGAACGTGTTGCTCTCAGGAGAGGGCTGGTTAGAAAGAGCACATATTGACACAAGGACTCTGGCATCCTGCATCCAAAATCTACATAAACCTGTTGTTACTTTAAGACAACATTTGGGACCTCTGACAGTTGGCGCCTGTGGCATTTAATGTATATAAACAACAACTAGTCCTTGATTATTGATTTCTTGGGTCTTGGATGCATTTACTCCCTGAAGCCTCATGAATTGAGTCTCACCTATTAATAAATACATTAATAAATACATCTGTTAATGGTGTAACCAAGTATTTTTAGTGCTACAAAAACACAATGGTGTGCTCCACGGAGCTGAAAAATGGTTCGTAATGTCAATAGCGACGTGAGCAGAGGAGTTGATGCCTTTTTTGTGTTTACTTTTACTACGTTTAAACGTCGAAGCTTCATTTAGATGCATTTTATCAGTCTGCCTAGTAAATAGTCAAAGGATGATGTGACAACAAAGCTCCGACAGATTGACAGTCAAACTTACCAGGAGGTCCAGTTTCTCTTTGTCTTTCAGACCCCCTTTTTATTGCTCAGTAGCCATTGAGGGATAACCACACATTTTCACTCGGGTTGAAACATTTTTAACTTGTGGCACCTGGAGTGATGCTGCCTCTGTTTGTTTCAGTTAGTGTCTCTCAGTGTATGTGTTTGTTTGCCTTCACTACTCCACATTTGCTTGGGAAAATTGGATTTTCTTGTAAACTGAGGTGTTTGGAGAATGTCAATTCAAACAAGTTCTGACATAATCTTTGTCTTTTGAGGACATTTTTATGTAGTGTTAGTAGATTTTAGTTTAGTATAGTGTAAATAAGGATCTGTTCGCAGGAAAGAAGTGATTTTATTTCAGAGGCACTTATTTTCATTGTGATGTGGGATATATCATTATGCATATAAATGGCAGTACTTTGACGGACAACTTGGAGTAAACAAGGCAGTCAAATAGTGCTTCAGTCAGCAATGATGAACAGTGATGCCCCCCCAGTCTGGAGTTTCATGAAGCAACTAAAGAATCTCCCTTTGCCTCTCAGGTGTTGGAGAACGCAGAGGGAGCCAGGACCACTCCGTCAGTCATCGCCTTCACGGCAGACGGGGAGCGTCTGGTGGGCATGCCGGCCAAACGCCAGGCCGTCACCAACCCCCAGAACACACTGTACGCCACCAAGAGACTGATCGGACGTCGCTATGACGACCCAGAGGTCCAGAAAGACATGTGAGTGCATCTTTGGCCCTTTTGTTTAATTTTTGCATTATTGCATGTACTTCAAATGTAATGTATGGTAATTACCGAGGGTCACTCACTGTCTGTTCATCGTTCATCATCAACCTTTGTACGTACTGACACAGACTGAGCAAGCGACTCAAGCCATGGATTTGGAAAAGTTAAATATCTTTCTTTTCATTAACAGGAAAAACGTCCCCTTCAAGATCGTACGCGCATCTAACGGTGATGCTTGGGTGGAGGCTCATGGGAAAATGTACTCCCCCAGCCAGGCTGGAGCCTTCGTCCTGATGAAGATGAAGGAGACTGCAGGTAAATATCGCTCGCGTTTCTTCGACATTTACGGCATCCATTTGTGAGCATTAGTTTTGGTAATGATTTGGTATTTGTGTTGCAGAGAACTACCTGGGAACCACAGTGAAGAACGCTGTGGTCACTGTACCAGCCTACTTCAACGACTCTCAGAGACAGGTACACACACACACACACGCACACACACACACACACACACACACACACACACACACACACACACACACACACTTACTCCATGCCACTCTCAAGCTGCAGTGTGTATCCATTCTGGGTAGAATCAATATGATATTCAGATAAGGAGTCATGTTTCAGAAAGACCAGCTCATCCAGCATCACCCAAAACTAGTAAATCATCCATTCAAAGATTGTTTCCTTGGGAAAGATGCACGACTCGGAAGAGAGCTCCTAAAATGTAATTGATTTAACTGAAGTAGGAAAGCACGTGCAAGAAAGGGACTATCGAAAATGCAAAGTTCATGGTCAAATTCAACCTCTCTACACCGACTTCTCAAAGTGAACCGTGTCCTGCTCCCGTCTCAAACTGGGACTCCGCCAAAACCTTCGACAAGCAGTCACTCATCGGGGGGTTCGGGCGCTCTGGAAACATAATGTTAACTGTAAAAGGTTTTTGGAAAAATTAGTTCCTGATGTGAATATTTCTCTGATGTTTGTCAGAGACGTGTTGGAGAATAAGCGGTTACTTCTAATCATACCTGTTGTTGTGGTTCGGTAATTCCTGCAACTTTTTAGTAGTGCGGACAAAATATTAGATGGCCAGCACCTCACATTCATACTTGTATGCATGATGTGACTTCCAGGCTACCAAAGATGCTGGTCAGATCTCTGGGCTAAACGTATTGCGTGTGATCAACGAGCCGACAGCCGCTGCTCTGGCTTACGGCCTGGACAAGACCCAGGATAAAATGTGAGTAGAGAAGGACCGGCACTACCACTGCTGGTGTTTTACAGTCAGTGGTGTCAGTTTGTACTGAAACCTGGACACAGACGGCATAATAAATGGCCCTGCGTAGGGAAACACTGACAGTGCTTGATATTTGGACTGCCTTGCGTCTGTTTCCAGTATCGCTGTGTACGACCTGGGTGGAGGCACGTTCGATATCTCAGTCCTGGAGATCCAGAAGGGAGTTTTCGAGGTGAAGTCCACCAACGGTGACACCTTCCTGGGAGGAGAGGACTTCGATCAGCACCTCCTCAAACACATTGTCAAGGAATTCAAGAGAGAGGCAAGTAATTTGAGTCTCTGTCTTTTGGATAATCCCCTCCCCACCCATAGTTGCTTTTTCAAGATTTGACTTTAGTTATTTCTTGTCTTTTCAGTCTGGCGTGGATCTGATGAAAGACAACATGGCTCTTCAGAGAGTCCGAGAGGCTGCCGAGAAAGCCAAGTGTGAGCTGTCCTCTGCGCTGCAGGTACGCAGGACACCCTCATCCTCACCGGGGTCGAGTCAAAATACACATTTATGACCACGAGACGGTGTCAAATATTTTGTCCTCGGTAATTTGAAGCGGTGAACCAAATGTTGGTCCCATTACGTTTATTCTCTCTCCTTCCAGACCGACATCAACCTTCCCTATCTGACCATGGATGCCTCTGGTCCCAAACATCTCAACATGAAGCTGACCCGCGCTCAGTTCGAAGGGATCGTGGCCGACCTGATCCGCCGCACCGTGGCTCCCTGTCAGAAGGCCATGCAGGACGCCGAGGTGTCCAAGGGGGACATAGGAGAGGTGCTGCTGGTCGGAGGCATGTCCCGGATGCCCAAGGTACAGCATGACTCCTGAGCCTAACAAAAGAGTTAATTTTATATCATGAGAATATATAAATCGCATGTCAAGGATGACACCAAGCCAAGACTTTTGTCCACGGTGTTCCTTGACGTAAAGATGCAACAGTCCAGGCAAGGTGACGTTATTAACAAACCCATACAATACCTGAAATGGGGGGGGGAAACATGGCTACAGCAACAGTCTCGGCACACATTCATTTTGCTGTGAAAATCAAGGTCATGTCCATTTGGAAGACCCTGACATCTGCTGGCCAGAAGTGGCATTAACAGGAATGTGGATAATATCTTCTTTGTGGAAGGCTGAAGCAACATTGTTGGCTTGAGCAGCGTAAGAGCAGACTGTTTTGAAAATTGCTACAACACTCAGCGTGTCTGTCTTCGCAGGTGCAACAGACGGTCCAGGACCTGTTCGGACGCGCCCCCAGCAAGTCGGTCAACCCCGATGAGGCCGTCGCCATAGGAGCGGCCATCCAGGGTGGCGTTCTGGCTGGCGATGTCACGGACGTGCTGCTGTTGGATGTGACGCCGCTGTCTCTGGGTATTGAGACCCTGGGCGGAGTCTTCACCAAACTCATCAACAGGAACACCACCATTCCCACCAAGAAGAGCCAGGTACCTAAACCAACACTGCATGGTGTGAGAACAGACTTTGCCCAGAGTGACTGCTGTACAGTGAGCTACTTGCCTCTTTCTATAGAGTGCTGCAGAAATTAGTCCTAAAACCCGGACATTAGTTAACATTTGTACACTTCCGGTTCCCTCATCTCGAAGTCAGTGGGTTTTTGGTTAGATGTCTGAAACGAGCTCTGTGGTTAATACGAGCTGAAGAGATTTCAATGTATCTTTCTACGACGTAAAGTACGTCAGCAGATATCCCACTCGTGAATTTTAAAGCCTTTGCCTACAAAAATACGTCACCCCTGCAGCACCATATTGACTCCATTCTTAAAAAGGCGTTAACATCGTGTCAACAAGTCCTAAAGTTCCTTCACCACCACCACCCCCCCCCCCCCCCTCCTCCTCCTCCAGGTGTTCTCCACAGCAGCTGACGGACAGACTCAGGTCGAGATCAAGGTGTGCCAAGGAGAGCGAGAGATGGCGACGGATAACAAGGTGCTGGGCCAGTTCACTCTGGTGGGAGTCCCCCCCGCCCCCCGCGGCGTCCCCCAGATTGAGGTCACCTTCGACATCGACGCCAACGGCATCGTCCACGTCTCCGCCAAGGACAAGGGCACAGGCAGAGAGCAGCAGAGTAAGTGCCATTCGTGTCTTATCAGATCACTTGGCTGAGCATTCGTTTTTGATATTTCGGTCCTCAGTGAGAGTGAATACATTCTGGATGCTTATGTTTATGCATGTGGCTGTAACCACCGGGGACTAAACAGATCCTGTGCTGTCATGTAGAATAGTCAATAAGCTTGGCAACACCGAACATTTGGCTTCAATTAAAGGCTTTATTGATGAACTTGGTTTTGAAGCAACATTTTGGGGATTTTGCTCCATGTTTTCTCCACCTTCCTGTCACCGTTTCTAATTAGCAGATAAAAATGTCAAGCTCGTTGAGCGTCTAAACATCCCTCCATTTCTCCACTCAGTTGTGATCCAGTCATCAGGAGGCCTCAGTAAAGACGACATCGAGAACATGATCAAGAATGCTGAGAAGTACGCCGAGGAGGACATGAGGAGGAAGGTAAAGACCGGAAACAATGAAGCGCGAAAAATAATCACACGTGCATTTTAGTTGGGTTCGCAGCATTTCCGCACATTTACTGTCCTTCACTGATATGTTTGGGTCTGCGTACACTCCGACCCGAGCTGCTGTTCCCTGTCTCAGCCTCCTTTTGATATCACGCACAGGACCGCGTGGAGGCCGTCAACATGGCTGAGGGCATCATCCACGACACGGAGTCCAAGATGGAGGAGTTCAAGGACCAGCTTCCTGCTGATGAGGTAAATCTTTATTTTGTCTTTGCTCAGAAAAAGTTTGTGCTGTAAACAGAATGTAATAGTCAATCCGTTAATTGCCATTTCCAGTTGTTACTAATAGTACTGCTAGTCTAGAATGACGGGGGATACAGGAAGTAACCACATGACCCAGCTCACCACTTTTTCCTCCCAGTGCGCTAAGCTGAAGGAGGAGATCACGAAGGTCAGGGATCTTCTGGCCAACAAGGACTCAGAAACGGGAGAGAACATCAAACAGGCGGCCACCACCCTGCAGCAGGCGTCGCTCAAACTCTTCGAAATAGCCTACAAGAAGGTAAGAACATACATCCACACTGTCAAGAGTTGCATTTTATAATGCCGTTATATATCTGCCACGACAAGTAGATGTCAACTGAAGTGGGGCAGATAGAACGGGTCCTCTAAAGGATTGACCAAGGAGATATTGTACATAAGCAATACAGCAAATGATAGAAATTTGGTATCAACAATGTAGGGAAACATGTTGGATGTCTGTTATGTTGGATGTAGTTTGATGACACGCATATTATTGGCGCAAATGTGCTTCAATGATGTATGGCAAAAAAAAAAAATGACATTCATGATGAATGAATTGGAACTGTGCCAATTAAACATACTATCTATACTTTAGCAGTAGTACTATAAATAATAAGTACCAAATTACATGTTTTTTTCTGTCAAAAATCCAAAGAAATCCAAATGAATAGGAAATGGCTGACCTATGAGATGAAGTCAGTCTGAAAATATCACTTCAGCAGGTTTCGGATCATGATGTTTGACACGTGTTGCCTAAATGTATGTGTGACATGGTGTTTCTCACCTGTAACATACCCCTTCCTTCCTGCAGATGGCGGCAGAGCGCGACAGCAGCAGCAGCGGCAGCAGCAGCTCGGGCTCATCAGAGGGAGAGAAGAAAGAAGGCCAGCAGTAGAACCTTTTGCAATTGGGTGTCACGTGGTTTCCATAACTGAGGACTGGTGGGTGGGGGGGTGGGTTGGGGGAGGGTGGCAGCCTTGAGTGACGGGCTGAATCTTAGTCAGTCTCCGTAATATATATATATATATAATTCTACTGTGTTTTGGCAGTAAAATATTCTAGCGTAAAGATAAATGACAGTGTATGCTTCTCCATGTCCTATGATATCCTGTCTGTCTGTAATTTAATTGTCTCATGTATGTTTATTTTTACAAAGCTGTTGATTGTGGTAGTAAAAAGGTCCCCCCCTTTTTTTTTTTTTTCTTTTTTCTTTGTCTAATACATCATGTTGAAGTTCCACTTGTTTATGGCTCTGATCAGTTCTTTTGTTGCTTTGCGCCTGTTGAGCTGAGTTCATAAGAGGACAGCCCCACTCTGTCTGCATGATATAATAACGTACAGTACTCTACATCAACAATAGCCATCTTGTTTTAATGGTGCGTTCAGGTACAACTTGGAAGATGGGAGGTTACTTTACACAAATACTGAAGTATATTTGACTTTGTCAGAAACTTGTCGCTTGTCCCGAGTGCACTCTGAAGACTAATGCAGAACCGCAGTGATGAGGTCATTTCCAAAATGCACCTGCAACACTGTGGGAGGAATTTCCGATCCTATCTGACATTTCAAACGGGCTTGTTTAGGCCGGGGGGACATCAGGCCCCGGAGGCTGAAGCTTGAGTTGATTCGTCTCATATTTGATGTGGAAGGCTGGAGGGCCTCGATCTGTCCGTTTTAGTTACTTTGCATCCTCGTTTGTAGCTTTCATCTTTAAACAGAGCTGAGTTGGCTGAAGTCGGGTGAATCTGGGTGTCGAAATTTGCACGAAAGAGGATGAGGCCTTAGTTTACTTCTCATTTCAGACGGACGACGGGAGGAAGAGTGCGGGATGCAACAGAACAGAACAGTTTGTTGCTGCCAGGAAGCGCTCTACGCTCTGTGGCCATTGCTGCTGGCCTGCCTGGTAGTGATCCAGGGAGCTTGACGCATGGAAGGAGCAAAGAGGCAGGCTGGAGGAAGGATAGTGAATTGAAATTAGGGAAAGGTGTTATGTTTTTTTGGGGTGGGGTGGGGGGTTGTATTTCTGGAGTGAAAATTGAGGGTCACTGTGACTTGCTTGTGTTTTCTAATAAAAGAAATCTGAAATGTGACAGTGCTTGGTTTGATAATGGTTGATAGAATCAGTAGATTTGTCATTCTTAACATGTTTATATTGAACTTTTTATAAAAATAAAAAAAAGGCCCATTAATCTGTCCATCTGTCAACAAGTTTCACTCACCCATCAGCCTCAGCTGTACTTTGTCAGCATGCTAACACTTTGTGCCAACAACCCAAACTGCACAGAAAGGGAGGGGGGGGGGGGGGGGGACGTGTTAAGCATCACCTGCTGAATATTAGCATGTTCATTGTGCGCGCATTAGAATTAGTTCAAAGAGCCTTCACCCCAAATTTAAAAGTGTGTTTTAATCTCAAATAAGTTTCATATTGACACACACAAAGTGCAGATCTAGTTACCAAAGGCAACAGAAGTGTGATGCATAAATATTTCAAAGCGTTCAGGCTCCCCAAAGTATTTCAGAATGTTCAGGGCCATCGGCGACTCATCCAGGCATTTTACCTGAAAGTGTGGGACTGCCCCAAATTGCAGCAAAAACAAACTCCATGGATTGCATGTCCTCAATATGTTCTGAATGAAATATGCTGCTATGCTTTTTAGCAGTGTGTCTATGACTGTACAAACCTACATCGTTGTGTGCATGTGAGAATTGATTCTGATGATCTCCTTTTAGTTGTTTTGGAGCCTCGACGTTCCACATGTGAGGCGTCTTTGTGTTCTTCCTCGACTCCGCCCTCCTCAGCTGCCATGCTGTCTCACAGTTTGCCTTCTGCAGCTCTTCACTGCACCCGTTGGCCAGGAACTGACCTCTTGACCGCCTGTGTCGTGTCATATGCTTCGTGTTGATCCATTCATGCCCATCGAACGCCACCACTACAGCCTTGCCGTACATCCTCCGTATGCCGGTGGCATGTGTCTTTATATTGTAGATCCACAGGACCATGCTCCACCATCCAGGCTGTAAACAGTGTATGAGAGTCGTGCTACAGTTTGTAGTCTGCTAGTGTGGTCATTTCCAAACACAGCGCACAAGCTTCAGAATGGTTATGGTCAATCCCGGCCTCAAATACAACTGAGATTCTGTCGCATGAACTAAAAGACATTCCTGAAAAATCAATATGTCTTTTTCCAAACTTAAATGTTCAAGCAAATAAGTCAATACACCAAAATTGTTTTTATCTTGCTATTTCATGCAGCTGTAGCTTCTCTCATTATTGTGACTATTGTGACCACATTTTATGACTAAATCATGTAAAAAAAATCAATCAAAAAAAATGATTGAACACTTGAAAGCAACAGACAAAAATAGTGGAATCCCTCTGCAAATTGTGCTCTGTAATAATACAGATCACGGTGTGTGTGTGGGGGGGGGGATGAACATGAAAGCTAACAGTGAGCTGAATGAAAGAGCTTTTGCTTTTGTAGAGACTCGCCTGCCGCTTGATTTCTCTTGCTGTACTTGCAGTAAGTGGCCTTGCAACACAGCGTGTGCTCCATCCGTAAATGGCAAAAATGCAAATGGCTGCTCCGCCTCGACTCTCTCCTCGATTCGCGGTACTTTCCTGATGGACAGATAGCCGTACCTGTTGCGAGAGGAACCGCTAACTGTAGCCGCCGCCGGCTAATTAGCTCAGTTATTCGTGCAGCTAGCGGTCCTATTGGCTTTAAAGCTTAAATTAAGCTTAAGCATTTTTTTTTGTTTTTTACTTAATTTTTTTTGTTTTTTCAAGACAAAAACAACACACACACACACACACACACACACACACACACACACACACACACACACACACAAAAAAACATGAAAAGATCCGGATTGCACTGTCTCCAAAAAAACCTGTCTATTCCTGGGGCGTATCCAGGAGTTCATTCTCTTATCTTGTTGGCATGAAAACAATGTCCATTTTTTCCCAGTTCTCTTGACATCGCTCCTCTTGAGATCTTATCCTGTGAGTCGACTGTTCCATGTCGTATATTTCATTAATAATCCACAGCCATCCGTCTTGGCGCTTCTGCCTTATACCATCTCTTCGTAATGGCCTGCCAGCAAGACTTTAGGCAAATATCGGTCTTCTCTTAACACAATATATATATATATATATATATATATATATATATATATATATATATATATATATGTGCGGGTCATATCACCCAGACATAGGAATGGCATAGCCCAGAATTTTGATAACAACCATATGCATATTTTCCCCAAACTGTACAATGTAAGACAAAGCCAAAAAAACATGGCAGTGGTCTACATTTATTGGCCCCACATCCTCTCCAACATGGATCCTCTCCATGCTTGCTCCTACTTCTCTGATCTGAGTACAGTGACTGTGATCTGAGGGGGGGTGGGGGGGGGCGGGTCTGATTTTCACAGATGCTAATCTATTTATTGATAAATGTTTCTGTAATCAGAGGACAGGAAATATCAGGGGAAGTTTGGTTCAATGAAAAACTATCTGCTTGGTGCAAGTCCACTGTCAAACAGTGAACGTTGCCCATCGGGCCTCAGACGTCACCGCTGTATGGAAGCCTAAAGGGTACTTTATTCAAATGATAATGTAAACTTGAATAAGAAAATGTAAATACATATGCATGTGGTATTTGAGTAAAAATTCTAATTTGCATTTTCATACTTGTGTTGGTATTCTATGACTATATGAAAATTAAAACGGGAAATCCCTTTTGACATTTAATTTTGTACGTTTTTTCAAGTTGTTATATTATTGCTGCTGTGCTGTGCAGTGGACAATATTCAAATTGGAAAATTAAAATGCAATATAAACAATGTAACCTGATTTTCAATGTATGCACGTAATATTTAGGTCAAAATTAAATTGAAAATACAATTTGAAAATTAAAAATTAAGACTTTTACGTGTCGCCACGTTCTTTCAGTGTCGAAATGAAAATGCAATCTGTCAGTCCCCTCGTCAAGGCGGGTCTTTCAGTCGGGACGTCGCTTCCTTCGACCTAGAGTTCAGACTGTTTATCACAGCAGGGCTGTTGTTGGCATTTTGTGTTTTTTCTGCCTCCTCGTGCTGAGGCATTACAAGCTAATGCTAGCTCGGCCTGCGTCAAGTTAGCAGCTCGCTAACAACCTAAGCTAATGCTGTCAAAGTGACTCGGCTAAAGTTAGCCAAGTTTGCTGCTGGCTGCTCACTAATTTACAACGCCAGCGACATACAGCGACGGCAGAATCATTTCTGTGGCAAACACGCAAGCGTTTCAATCCCTTATCAACCCAACTTTCTCTCTGAAATACAAAATAAAAAGCTACCAGTATTGTGTTTGTGTTACTTGAATGTGTTCATTCCAGGAACTGCAGACGGAAATGAACGTTAGCCTTTTGTGTTTTATTTTCTCTGATCAGCATAAGAAACGACAGCAGTTTTGGACCATACAATTCTATGAAGTATTTCTAAAGCATATAAATAAATATTACACAGTTTACAAGGGCCAAAAGTATGTCTTCTCTTTCTTTTTGAAAGCACAAGGAGGGGTAATTTATTAATTGTGTGTTATTTCGGCCTTTACTCTGCCTCATTTCAAGATTTTGAAACATGATTTGAATGAAAGTGAAACCTCAGAATCATCTCAATCAGCAGAAATGTTCACCCAGCTACAAAGTTGAGATATTTGGAGAGGGAAACACTTCTCTTTTACTCCTGGCACAGTGTTACACCGTCCTTCTCACACACACACACACACACCTGCTGCCTGACTTACCCACTCACATGGAGGGATCATTATAACATGTCCCAGGGATAGATGTGTGTGTGTGTGTGTGTGTGTGTGTGTATGTGATTGACAGCTCTGCTCTGCTGCTCCACTTGGCTCTCCTGTGACTTTGCCTGTGAATGAACTGTCAGAGAGTTGAAAGGCAGACGGATTCACACTGACTGGAGGGATTTCCAGCAGAGAAGTCGTTTTGACGACAATTATATTTCATCACCGCCCTTTTCTTATTGTTATAACCTTTCACTTGAACCCCCCCACACACACACACACACACACACAAACACACACAAATATTGTGTAACCGGTTTAGGTCGTTCCTGCCATTGCCTGTCACTGCTGTCAAGTTCTCATCACTTCCAGCTCTCTGCCATTAACTTTTCTTGGTAGATTCAAGACACATTTGGAGGGATTTTTTTGCTGATTTGCACATTTTAGTTTATTTTCCTGATCACTCAAAGCAAGGAGGAATAGATGGAACATGTTACGTGTGTGTGTGTGTGTGTGTGTGTGTGTGTGAGAGAAAGAGTGATATGGCCAGAGGAGATATAAAAGCACCATTTTTTTAAAATTGATTTTACCATCTCATGTCAACTGGTCCCAGGACACACAGAGATAACACAGATTGAAAACGTATGTGTGTGTGTGTGTGTGTGTGTGTGTGTGTGTGTGACATCTGCCGGAGTCAGAGGTAATCCTGCGAGACCAAACACTGAGTCTTGAGCAGCAGGAATGATCGTTCACATTCCGGCCTACAAACCATATCCAGGAGGCGCATAATGACGGACCACAGCAGCCTTATATAATTATGAGCCTGTTAGGTGTAAGAGACCAGGAACAGACCAGGAACAGACCAGGAAGTGGAGTTGTGGTGTGAAAATTAGTGGAGAACTGGGCGGGTGTCCTGCTGAGTAACGCTCTGTTCTGTAAAGTTTGCTATCACATATCAGGCTATAACAAAACTAATACTGGCATGAGTATTGATACTTACCCACAAGAGTGCCGGTGCTGTAACTAACCTTAATTTGGAAGTTATCAAATGTTGACAGTTGCACAGTTCACGTTTTGGTCGAGCTTGGTGACCCTTAACTCCAGTCTGCAGCAGAAACAGAAGCTGCTGCTGACGGACCTCATGAAGCAAACAGTCCTGGGTTCCACCTCCCATCCTGAACTCCGTCATACGGCCGGAAAGATAATCTTCCAGGTCTAAAATAAGCGTCACAACTCGGCCGTGTCTTTCTGTTGCAGATGCATTTTGCCCTCATATCTTGTAAAATGTTCAAAATTCTGCATTTTCAAATTGATTTCCAGAAAAGGTTAAGTATAAATTCAGTAAAAACATGCAACCTACACGTTTCTCCTTCAAGCACATCGATGGCTCTGTGATCTCAAGTGTTTCCATGTATTGAAAGAGACATTGCATACAATATAGTAATAAATATAATACACAGCATTTGTTATTCTTCAGTTTTGACTCAACATGGTGATTTTGATGCAGGAACAATAGAAGCGGAACCAACAGGAGCGGTGCACATGTATCCGCCAATCTGGAAATGATAACAATGGGGTCAGATGCATAGATGGTAGGGTATGGGCTTGGAGCTCTTGATGGTAAAAGGAGTGTTGTATCTGGTCTCGATCCAGGCAGGATATATCTGTACATTCCAGTGTTGGGAAAGAGGATCCAGTGTTGGACAGGGACCCCTGCAACACTTCTTCATTGCTGCGATTCCCATGGATTCCTTTTGGATTCCCGGTCCTGTGTTCCTGCACGCTCCTCAAGAATTGTCCGAGACAGTCGACCTAAATGCATGCATTTCGTCACTTGTTATGTTTTTTCTTCTTTTTTTGAATTCATAACATGATTGTCCAACTGGTGGTCAGTTTCAAAACAGAGCTGACAGCTGATTTGTCGGATTAATAATGAGTTAACGCCGTGGCTGATGTGCCATCATTCAATAATGATCCTGGAGTAGCCCCAAAGAGGACTTTGCATTATGTGGCTCCTGGTCTTGTCAGTTGGTTTGTGGTCGCTCTAAACTAGCTTTCAGGCTCCTACTACCTTTTGTCTGTTGTTGCTGGTTGTGTTACATAGGTTTTCCACATCATGAACTTTTCTGGGGCAATGCTAGGCTGACGGTTGCCAATCCAAGTAGCTGGACTGAGTTTGACGACCTCACCTTACATCAAACGATTGAGATGACAGGAGCGCGCCACAACTCCAGCGGAACTCTTGTGATTTTATATACATCGACACTGAAAATTTGTCTGCGAAAGTGAAATTGCTTGAAAAGACGTGCGGTGTAAGCCCAGTCTGAGGTCCTGAGTGCTCTGGATCAGGTTTATATCAAGGACATCTGTGTACTGTGCTCTGTTCAGCTTTCCCTCAACCCTGACCAGACCCCCCCAGTCCCTGCCACTGAAAAACACCCAGACATGACACTTAGAATTAAGGCCAAACAGTTCGATCTTGGTTTCATCAGACCGGAGAATCCTGCTTTTTTCACTGAGGAGGGGCTTCCCTCTGGCCACTTGTCTGCCATAAAGCCCAGATCGGTGGAGTGTTGCAGCGATGGTTGTCCTTCTGGAAGTTTCTCCCATCTTCACACAGGATCTTTGGCGCTCGGCCAGAATTACCATCATCTTCTCGGTCGCTTCCTCCAGGAAGGAGTCCAAACTTCTTCCATTTAAGAATAATGGAGGTCACTGTGCTCTTGGGAACCTTCAGTGCAGCGGAATTCTTTTTAGTAGCCGTCCCCAGATCTGTCTTTGTTTGGCAGTTTCTTTGACCCTGTGGCTTGCTTTTTGCTCAGATATGCGTTGCACAGCTGTGATATAGACAGGTGTGTGCCTTCACAAATCATGTCCAATCAATTGCATTTACCACAGGTGAACTGGTGTAGAAAGACCTCAAAGATGATCAAGAGAAATGGGAGGCCCTTGAGCTAAATTTCAATGGTCTGAACACTTATGTCAATGTGATATTTCAGTGTTTTCTTTTAATACATTTGCAAAAATGTCTAAAATCCTGTCTTTGTGACTAGTTTAGCACGAGGCTGCAACACAACAGAATGTGAAGAGTGGGGTCTGAATGTTCCATTTTAAAATCTGTCTCTCTGCTTGTCAAGAGGCCACTTGCATATGGTGCTATGTGATACCAAGCGGTGCCAAGTGCCGAGTTAGTGTGGAAAGGCTTGATAAAACGACGATTGACCTGCATGACAGCGTGGAAGTCATGCTTTTTATACCCAGCCATCTACCTCATCCCCATGACTTGTTTTGGAACAATACTTTTCTTCCTTAAACGTAATAGCAAGCAGTTTATACCCTTAATTAAAAAAATGAAAGAGCAGGGATGGAAAAAATAGCGCACATGACTTGCTTCAACTAAATTGGGGGGAAATTTCACTTCATTTCACGTGTTTGGCAGCCAGCTTTGATATGGGCAATTTCCCATAATTCAAGGAAAGCAAATGTCCGTCCTTCTCCGTCTCTGCCCCGCTGAAACTTTGATTCGTGCATTCATCACATCCAGAATTGACCACTGCAACAGCACTCTGTATGGCACGTCATCCAAAGTCAGACATAAAACCCCAGTATATCCAGAACTCTGCTGCTTGCCTCCAACATTTTCCTCAGCACAGTCGGGCTCCCCAGAAATTAAAACTAATAGCACAAGTAATATGAAGCAGCCACAGGAGTGAGTGTGTGATAAATGTGGGTGTATGTTTGTGTGTGTGTGTGTGTGTGTGTGTGCATGCACTTGCCTATTGTAATTCCACGTACTGAGTACGTACCGCAGTGCAGTACAGAATGGCTGCAGCCCAAACGCGGAACTGAATTCGAAGTGGGACTGTGTAAGTGAGGGAAAATGAAAACGCACCAAATGCTGATCATTTATAGATGAGAGAGAGAGAGAGAGAGAGGGAGGGCGGAGGGGAGGACAGCAGGGAGGAATGAGAGAGGGAGAAGAAGACGAAGAAGAAGAAGAAGGTGAAGAGGATTCAAAGATCTCTCCACCTACACGAGCAGTCTCCAACCTCCTTCGAATGAAAGCATGTTTGGAAAATGTTTGAAATGACATCAGAGATATACACTTCCTGTTGGTATGTAGTTTCTACACAAGCCACATAAGTCATTTTAACACAGTTAAGGCCAGAGACATAGGGGGCTTTCACGTCAGGGACCAAAGTCCAGTTTGTGTGATGAGTGTGAACACTGCGTACCGTGCCGTATGCGATACAGGAAGTTGGTTATTTTGTTATTTTGACTTGAAATATCAATCAGGTGAGCTAACACAATGTGCACGATGCAGCCCAGCATCCTCAGGAATTCCATTCATACTAGTTTATGCTTATGTCCCGTGTCAATGCAGGGGGAAAATTAAGGGGCGAGGAGGTCGGAATTGTGGACGTACCTGTAGCCCCTGCATGTACAAAAGCATTGGTGGGAGATATTGCTATTTGAATAACTAAGTAGCTGTAGCTTCTTCTCTGAGCTCGCACAGATGGACCGGGGACAGCTCGCCAATGCAGATTTGTTTGCCAGATTTGTTTGAGTAACGGAAAACTCCCATGCAGGCCGAGTTTTCTCCAGTGGCAACAAGTTACTACAGCGTGGTACACCCTCTGCCGCTGTCCATCTGTAAGCGTAATGTATGCCATATGTCACTGTTTTGCCCGAAATATAGCGACATGTGCTAAGAGGGACCACCTTTTGATATTCAGAAGATTTAGTTTGGGTGGAATCAGGGTGGTCTTAAAGTCTTAAAATGTCTTAAAATCACATTAACCAATAGAAGCATAGTCTAAAATCCACTCCAAGCGCCCAAAAAAAAAAAAGCCTACAAATCTTTGGCGAAATCGACGAGAGTTTGAATTTGAAATGCCTCAGTTGCCATTCATGTTCACAAACTTTGTCCCTTGGTGACCACCGTAGCGTCTGGCATGGAGGAGCTAACCTGCAAACTCTCCATTTTCTGTGGGTTGACTTTCCACCTCAAATGAGACGGGATGGCATCTATTTATTTACAATCCATGTATAATACTATAACAGACAATTATAATACAGGGGTCTCTTAGGCCTTTCAGCATAGAAACTGGCATTCTGCCTTGATACAGCCTCATTTCAGACTCTGTTGTGATTAATATCATGAAGGACAAATACTGTACATTTCATTCAGATTGTATTCGCCTATTTTTTCACATCTGATGTTTATTTTTATGGCAAAATTGGCCTCATATTTACAATTTAAAAAATCTTGCATTTCACTTGCTGATAAAACGTAGTGGAATGTAACTTTCCGGCCCTTGTTGCACTGTCTGTAAGCGTGATTAAATGCCTTTTCTGTCCGTCCGGGACATTTCCTCCTCCTCCTCTCAGCTTGGTCGTCCACGCGTCCGTGTCTGTCTGCCCTCCCGTCTCTGCTCTCCTGCAGACGCTTGCTTGCGCGTGTTCCTTCCTCTCGCAGGACTGAAACAGTGACGAGTTGAGATGTTGAAATTGTCAGCCTAAGACGGAGTGACAACGCGCTGAGCGCATCAGTCAAAGTCAGGCAGGGTTAAGACACACAAACACACAACGCATCTTAAATGTCCTGCTTCATTTCTGGTGTGTGGGTGTGTGTGTGTGTGTGTGTGTGTGTGTGTCAGGGTTGAAAATCCCCATTTGAAGAAATCTTGTTTTCCATGACCTGCTCTCCCAATGGGGCACTCTCTCTCAGTCTTTTCCTCGCCCTCTCTGCCGATCACAGTTTTGAAAAAAAAAAAAAAATTAAATAATGTCAGAAATTCAACCCAGTAACTGTAATTGTTGCAAAATTGGACTTTTAAATGTTTCATTTGGGTTTCTCTGCGCATATTCAAAGAAAAATCACAGATCTCAGGATAGAACGTGTCCCACACTGGAGAGACTGGATCGTGGGTTCAGTCTCGCTGTCTTGGACGATGATGCTGTCAAGGCCACCGGGCACTGGAACTTCCTGGAGTCCTCTGTAAAACCACAATGTTTTTGCGTTGGATTGGAAGGTACGTTCCGTTACCTTTGGACAGAGCCAGGCAAGCTGTCTCCCGCATTTCCAGTCTTTGCTGCTAAGGTAGCTTAGCTTAGCTTAGCTTAGCTTAATATATGAAACTCTCTGTAGCTTCATATACTACTGTCAGACATGAGAGGGGATTTCTTGAGGCAGAGTTTAAGCCTGTGGTTGAGAGTAAAGGAATGACTGTAACTGAGCCTAGTGAAATGTAAGTGCCATCACTCCACATCACCGTCTTCCTCCCTCCTTCACCTTCTTCTCTCCTGTGTGTTCACCCTTGAAACTAAATCAACGCGTGATGCCGATCTGTTTTTTTTCCGAGCTGCGAGCAGAATCATAAACGCCAGCATATTTCTTCGGAGATGACTGTCCTTCCTGAGTGGCTGATAAATGTGTCACCTTGTAAAATCTGACATTTGCGGAGAAGCGGCAGCAAGTCAAATACAAACGTAACACCAATGCAAGGACAGAGCACGTGATCCAATAGGCAGTCACTTGATATTAAAATCCCAACTTGTGGTCAAACTACTAGGAGCACTTTGTATGATATCCCTCCTCCCAGACCACCCTTTTTTCCTACCCAGTAAACTCTTAATCCAGACAGTGAAAATGCCAATCTGTTTAGAGCTGCCATTTTTATTTGCAATGAAGGATCATAAAACTGTGATATCCTCCCAGATAATATTCCGTTGTCACTGTCCCAAAACACAGCCAAGCTGTTCGGCGGCAGCTGGCTCAGAATTAGAACAGATAAAGGGGGGGGGGGGGGACTTCCCTGTCTAGAATATAAAGTATCATTGACACAGAAATAAACTGGGTTGTATGTGTGGAAAGTCCTTGCCAAAAGTCTGGATGGAGCATGAACAGCATCCTTCAGGTTACTTACTACAGGGATGCTTGTAGCTGTAGCTGACACTGACCTCTGAAAACATAATCTTACAATACATGTGATGATTGACTGCATAAGTGATAATCGCAGCAAGTGGGCAAGCTATCGGGCCTCCTGCAGGAACCGCTCGTACCAAGGTTCATTGTCAAGTTGTGAACATATGAGTGATTTGAGAGAACGTTCACCAATTTTCTGATATTTACTTTTTGTCGTACGAGTTGTGCATAGCCCAGTTTTGGGACTGTCTCGTCTTCGTGAACATCTTCGTTTTCGACTTCCAAGGGGCCGTTATCAGCCGGGCGCAGACCTAACTGCCTTTGGACGCAAATTGGATGGACGCACAACCAATGCGGAGCAATGAAATGTGCGACTTGGCGCTGAGCGACGGAAAAAAGCAGCGATGGTGAAGAGAAGAATAAAGAAAACACACAGTCCAGTTTGTTTAATACCGACGAGATAGCGGATTCAACAGAACGTTAAGTCTTCGTCCTCTAAGTCTTTTCTCTTGTAAAACCCGAAAGAATCCTGTTTGAAAGCACCATTCAATAAGGCAGAAATCTCACCTTTTGTGTGTCTGGTCCAAGTTTGTTTTGGAAGTGTGGAATACACTGATTGCTGCCCTTTGAGATCAATGGGCAAAAAAAACAAAAAACCCCACCCACTATGACTTTTCATAGGTTTTCACAAAATTGAGTTGCAGTGGGTCACTAGAATTAGTGGTCAGAGTTAGTAGTTTCAATTCGTTTGCTGTGTCATACACTGGGAATTTAACCTGGCTTTTAAGAGTTTGACATGCAGTAAACATGTCCTCCCATCTATGGCCTGAGCTCAGCACCTACAGTTTGGGGAGTGGGAGATATGGATAAGTAACTTTACCACGTAATAAATGCCATGCTAGCGCCGTGGCTCAATGGATGGAAATGGTCTGTCTGTTGGTCGGTCCGCCGCGTCGGTCGGAACGGAAATATTTCAATAACTATTGGTTGGCTTACCATTACCATTTGATACAGACATTGACGACCCCCAGAGAATGAATCCCACTGACTTTGGCGTTCACATTTGTGGTTCTGAGTACGATGTTGCAATGAAATTTAGTTCAGACGCTCATGTTCCCCAGCTTTGTTGATTTCTGAGCACCATCATCTGAACCAAAATTTAAATGTGTCCATATTGATTTATTACTACCTGCAAAACTAATGACATTCCTCAGCCCTAAGTGTTTAGTGCTAATTAGCAAATGTTGCTAACATGCTAAACTAAGTTGGTGAAGCGTTTAGCTCAAACTGTTGTGCCAAAGTACAGTCTTGCAGAGTCACTACCGAGGCTGTAGACTTCTGTATGTTTTTTTTTGTCTTCTTACATTTTGCACAAAAAGCATGTGCATCTCCGCTCCCATTTCGCAAAATCTTCAGGGATCACATCGAGTGTGACCTCCCTGGTGAGTAGCAATAACGTCACGTCTTAACAATTATTCATCAGTATTACTGTTTCAAGTTGGTCTTTACCATTAAACATTCTAAAAAAAAAAAAAAAAAAAAAAAAAGGTCTATTGCAGCTATATAAATAGACTTGCAAAAGTTATGATGAACGGCAGTGCCCTTTTCTAGTCGAATCTATTCAAATGCTGATGTCTGTTAGGGCGCGATCAGATAAATGGAGAGAAAACGCAGAGGAGTAATGAAAAAGAACAGGGGAAGAGAAAGGATGAAAGGACAAAAGAGAAAAAAATACAGAATCAAAAGAAAAGATATAATCAGCCTGGCCACACACACCATGTACACCACCGTGTGTGTGTGTGTGTGTGTGTGTGTGTTAAAGTTATATGAGATCATAGAAAAGATGGACAAATAAATTACAGAGGCTGGTCCTCCTCTATTTGAGAAAAAACAAAAATCCATTGTAGAAACTCTGGTGGGGGACAGTCTGTTACTGGCCAAAACAGGTCAAATGACGCCTCAGCGGAGGACGTCCTCCCCAACCAATCAACAGCCAGGATACAGTATTGACAGTGTTATCTTCTCCACCACTGTGTTGTATGTGAGCGTGACGAACCGGGGGTAAAGCTATATAGATGGATTCATAATTTCATATGTATTCTAGCATGAAGAAAAGAAATCAGAACGTGCCAATTGCAAACTGAACACTTCTAGCCACACAGCTAGCTGCTTGTGTTGGCCAACGTAACACTGCTGTGGCAGCCCCTGGAGGACTGACAGGATGAAGTTGGACTCGGGGGGGGGGGGGTCCGAGACCGGACTATGATGGCGTGACACGGGCCAACGTGCTGCCCCGGGCACGTCGTGGAGGGCGTTCAGCTGAGTCCAAGGTCACGGCTTATTGTGATGTTTAAGATATTTGAAGTACTTTTAGTTTTTTTTACGAGATAAATTATGAATCTATCTTTTGCTTTACCACCAGTTCGCCTCTCTGGTTTGGTTTCCCTCCTGTCCTCCCTAGTGTTCTGAGTCACACACACACACACACAAACACACACACACACACACACACACACACACACACACATGCAGCTCCAACATTGCTAGAAAAAATAAAGAGGAAATGTCTTCCTCTCGTGTCTACAGGCGACCATACATCCACTCGATGTGTTGTTTGAGTGAGTGTGACAGAGCAAGGTCCAAACAGTGAAACAGTGGAGCCATACAAACTTTATGGGCCGTGCAATGGCCCTGCTGTCAGCTCTAATGGAAAACTGTAGCACAATACCCAGCGAGGAGGAGAGGAAGTACTTCTGAGTGTTGAGGCCGGTGTCCACTGGCTGCTGCATCTGTATTTTTCTTTTTGGGACATGCGGGGGACATTGTGGATGTGACACCCAGCGGCAGTGTTTTCAACACGGCAGACAAGGCAAGTGACAACAGAGGTAATTCGGGAGAAAGGTCAATGTTTGAGGTACCCTGGTTGGTTTTCCTGGACAGCTCCCAGTGTGAAAATGTGAGCATTGTAGGAGTTTTTGATTCTTTGGGTGTGTGTGTGTGTGTGTGTGTGTGTGTGTGTGTGTGTTTGTCATATTTCACATACCAGCAACACAAACTGTCGACACCACAGTCTTGTAAATGAAAGACAAGGGCTCCTGCGTGACTCCTCTTCGACAATTCAGTCAATAGAATCAGACTTTTTTTTTTTACAATCTGAATTTACACAAGAACATAGTAAAGCAGCATAAGACCGCATTCTCAACAGGATTTCAGTTAACGGTTATTTCAGTCATATTTACCACTTTCAAAGCGTTTTTCTCTGTCCAGCTGCCGAAATCCAGGAAGTTGATAAAAAAAAAAAAAATGTTGTTGTAGGCTAATCTGAGTCGCCCTCAGTCAGTGTGTGTAGTGTGTTTTTGCGTCTCGTTTCCCGACTGGAAGGTTGTTGGGACTTCATGCAGCCTGAGTTGAAGACTGCAGACGCTACCCAGGGCTTCAAAAACAAAATCCTTACGCCTGAGCAAAGGGCACCGGGAGAAGGGGGTTAGGATGTAGGGAGGGGGCCATTGGCCTTCTCACTTGACACTTTTTTGTGCAAAAAACAGATGGGAAAACATTTCCCACGGAAGACGTTGGATTCAGCTAGAGCCCAACACAGAATGGAAATAAATACTTGCTCTCTCTCTCTCTCTCTCTCCCTCTCCCTCTCTCTCTCTCTCTCTCTCTGCTGTAAGAATAGCGCTGAGGATTTGAGTGGACGTAAATTCCATCGTGACGAATAGCGGCATTGATTCGGGCCATCGTCACCATTCTTCTGTGTGGTTCAAATCCCTTTCTTGTCATTTGCTTTGAGGGGAGGGCTGCCTCCGCTAAACGCCGCTATCCCTCTGCATTTACTGCGTCAGGGAAGGGCCACACGAACCGTTCATTCATTCATTCAGTCATTCAGTCAAACTCCTTTTTTCTTTTTCTTTTCTCAGCATCATTTCTGTTTCATTTCCTTCCCTCCTCTCCATCCCTCGCTTCCTTCTGCCCCGCTACCCTCTGTTCCTGTCTCCTAGTCGTCTGTCTTTGTTCACCATTTGATCGCCCATTGTGCAGTTTACATCCCCTCCTCATTTCTTCCTTTTTTTGTTGTTGTCTTGAATTGTATCCTCTGTCCTTGCTTCCTTCCTTCCTTCCTTCCTTCCTTCCACCTCGCTTCCTTTCTGTGTTCCTTCCTTTGGTCATGTTGCCACGCATGGGCTTCTTGTTTCCTTCCCTCGCCCTGTTCGCTTTCATGCATTTTGTCATTTGCCTTCCTTATTTGGATTTAACTTACGCTATATCACCTGCAAACATCGACACTGGATTGCAGCTGCCTCTGGCACTGCGATAATCTATGTGTTGTATTATTATTATTCTTACTTATTACTTATTATTGTACTGTGCTGTGACAATAATCTGCTACCATGACCACAATCTTTTTCTGACTTTTTACTACAATACTGAGGCGCTGACAAATCCTACTGATAGAGTGTGTCATCGTTTTGTAGTTTGGTTAGGATTTGTTGCTCCGATGTAGTGCTGACTACCATAGTCTTCCATATTTTTATATTTCAATCAGGAGAGGCTTAAATGAACTTAGATCGCATCGTGACACCATCATATTTTGAGGGAGTAGTGACGCCTTAGTATTGGATACCCCCCCCCACCCCGGAGGAGTCTTGACACTGATGGTGGTGGTGAAAGGATGGCTGAAGATCTGGATGTGACGAGGTGGAGGGTCGCAGCGATTCCACGCTGACAGCGAGCGAGCGAGGGAACAGATCGAAGTTTTGGCAGCAGCAATATGATTGGCCGATTGAGAGCGTGGCCGAATCTGGTTGGCTGGTGAGAGAGTAAACGCCCGTGATCAGCTGATAGGAGAAACAGGAAGAGAGAGAGAGAGAGAGAGAGAGAGGGAAGGAATGAGCGAAAGATCTTCATCCTCCTGACTGAACTTCGTGACTGCGTAATGTGGGGGGGGGGGGGGGGGGGGGGGGGGGGGGTCATCTGCATCTCTTAACTAATTGTTTTGATTGAGATTGATTTTGATCTAATTGTTTAATGGTCTGCAGCTTAGTGTTTCGGTTCAGTCTCATGCCCCCCCCCCCCCCAAAAGTGTACTGTATTACTGGAAGATAATGATGCTATTTGAGTATTTCTTGAAGTTGAGTTACGATTGAAGTTTAGTTGAAGTTTAGTTTTTAGCTGTTTTCAATCATGCATCACTTAAATTACCTTTCTTACTGGTCACTATGCAGTCACAACTCAATCCAAATACATTATGATTTTTTTTAAATGTAATTACGGATTGTCCATCAAAACCAGGTCTGCATGACATAATGACGATTAAAAAAAAAATCATAAAACTCCATATCCCAATTTCTTTGAGGCCTTCTGATCTATCATCTGTTACCAATTGCTGGCACGATATGTGAGCGCACAGAGCTACAAACGCTCCCAAGACCTCCCAACTCCTGTCACTTCTCATCTCCGTATTCTCGGCGGACTATTTACATTATTTGATCAGTTTCCTCCTCTGCTTTGCCTGCCCTGCCGGGTTCATTCGCTCCCAATCTAAAGCCCAGCCTCAGTCAGAGCGTAGCCACATCACAGCTATTTATGGAGGACAGGGGACTCAGCAGCTGCCCAAACTCCTTCAGCGCTTCGGGAGAGGTGGTGGGGGGGGGGGGGCTCACACCAACAACTCTTTCTCTGATCGCGAGCTGCCCGGAGAGCTCCGAGCTGCACCCCGACCCCCTTGACTTTTGTAACTGCTGGCTTTGTTCCCTGTGTTGAGAGTGAGGCTGGCACGCACGAACACAGGAGCACATGCTGAATGCATGCACCCGGTTCGCCTGAGGTTAGGGTTAGAGAAGCACACGCAGAATCACAATAAAGGTGAGTCACACACACACACACACACCGGCTAACATACATTCTGCTGGAGAGAATAATAGCGAACACACATTTGGGTTGCCTGGAGTGACGCACAGCTGTGTTAAAGTTGGATCCAGGAACTTGCCAGCAAAGAAGACATTACGTGTTGACCGGTGACATTCAGAGGTGGTGGCAGGTGGATTTTGTCTCCCTTGGATGGAGCCCAGCTAAGCTAAGCTAAGCTAAGCTAAGCTAAGCTAAGCTAAGCTGGCTTCCGGCCCCAGCTTCATGTTTCCCATAAGCACATGTTCCAAAAATGTCGATTGTTGGTAAAAAAAAAAAAATCATTTCGGTGAACGTAAATGCGTCCCGGGTTCTTTTGAGTGCCATAGAGTTACATAAGATACTTTATTGCCATGTCCACGCAGTCTCAGGATACGTACCGTTTCAGAGGTGAGATGTCCGGCACTTAACAGTCTGGAGTCTCCCTCCTGAGGGGGGAGGGGTGTGAAGAGGGTGCTAGCGGGGTGAGAGGGCTCCGATACTTGTGGCGTTTATGTAGGAGACGGAGGGAAGGTCACTGCTCTCTCTAACCGTCCCCTCTTTGAGGACGCTGTGAGGACACTCTCCACAGTCGCCATGCTGTTCAGTTACTAAGGCTCCTGCTCCTGCGACGGTGGTATGTTAGACGACCATTGGGTTCAATATGTGTCCTGAAATACTGTTTTGTGTGCATATCCAGTGTTTACGTTCATTGGTATAATGACAGCTCTCACTGGTGGGCTTTTAAATGATGATGCAGGCTTGGCCATTTGATGTCGACGTTGTCAGAAATTTGACGGAAATACAAATCAAGTTATTTTTAGCTCTTATTTTGGGTTATGTTACCTATTAATTGAATCCACGAGGAGAAAAATGCAGTGCAGGGTACAGTAAATATAGATTGTGGGAAGCAAGAGAAGGGAACACACCTAGCTGTTGTCTGTTTCAGTATGTCCTTGGTCTTTTCAGGACAATAATATGATGTCCCAGTATTCCCAGTGTGTGGTTGGAGTGTTTGATACTTGTGTTTCACTTTGAAATATTTCTCCATGGGCTAATTCACATCAGCCACAAGGGGGCAGTGTCACACCAGATATTTTCCTCCAGTCTGTGTTTGTGCTTATGCGGGCCTAAACCTTGTGTCGTGTGTGTGTGTGTGTGTGTGTGTGTACCAAGAGACTCAATTTAAGAAAATGAACTTGGCTTCCTTTGATTCTCAGCTTTAATAAATAATCATCCAAATATATTTGATAATATGATATATTGTTCATGGGATAAACCGGCGTTATATCTAATCTAACAAAAATGAATATTATATAATCTGATACGGTATGCAATATAAATGTAATATAAACTATATTATAAAGCACAATGCGCAGTATCAACCATGTCATTTTACACAAAACAAAACAGACCAGGAAATGTATGGCTCTAATCTCACCGACCCCTGATTTAAGTCTGCCCTCTGTTTGCATTAGTTGATGCCAGCGCTTATTTAGTTTCGTGTGCTATAGAGAGAGTCTGGTGAATCTATCGTGCCTATTTTTTCCAGGGGCTCCGTAATTAGCAGTGCCACGGTAAGTCAAATGGAAACCCCCCCCCCACACACAAAACACGGCTCTCATAGTCAAAGCAGAAGCGAACATGTAAGGAAAACAAGTTGAATCAGCGGTTCTCGATCAGTCAGTGAATTACAACTCAGCAGCAATAACACAAGTTGTAATAGCACCAGCAGCAGCACACAGAAATAGTAATATTGATAGTAGTAACAGCAGATGCGTGAAGCATCGTCAGGGACACCTCTCTTTGCCCCCCCCCCCCCCCCCCCCCGGAGGCACTACAGAACCCCTCCATTCCATGACTAGCAGGCTCCGAAACAGCTTCCTCCCATCAGCTGTCACCTCGTTGAACTCTGCACCACACACCTACCTCCAACCACTTGAACATTAAATTTAATTTTGCGCTAGGACCGTCTCTGGCTCACATCCTCGCCACCGCCACGCGACTGTGCATACACTTACTTACTTGTGTATATATATATATATCTATATATATATATCTATATATATATGCACACCAGAGGAGGCAGAGGAGGTCGCTCCTCGTCCATTTTTGAGAAGCAGGAGGGAGATCAAAATCAAAAAAAAAAAAGAGTAATTGGTTGAAATAAACCATTACCAAAATGTCAGTGCCATTTATAAAATCATTTTCCTCTCTTCTTTGGGGGGAAAAATAAAATTCATTGTTGAAATTGCTGAACAGCGACACCTGCAGGCAGGAGGTTTAACAGGGCAGTCTGTGGGAGGTTGTGGTTGTGGTGGTGGTGGTGGTGGTGGGGGGCGGAGGAGGACGGGGCTCCTGCTGTCTTCCTTAGGGCCAAATATCGATTCTTCTCCGTATAGGAAGTGAGCGTGTGACTTAGACAGAGAATCTGATTGGTCGCAGAGTTTGGTATGACACGGGTGTGGGTGGGACTTGTACGGCGTGAAATATTATTTTCTAGTTCCATTTATTGGGGTTTTTAAAGTTATTTCAAGTATTTTGGGATCACAGGTAAAACTACATACTGCCTCCAAGTCAGGTGTTTTTGAAATTAACATTTTTTTAGTGATGCGTTTCGAAATAGTTTGAAATTTGCACATTTTTAATTTTTTCCCCCCAATATGCTACTGTATGAAATTATGTATGTATGTATATCTATTGCTTTACCTCCAGTTCATCATACTGGGTTGGTTTTCCTCCTGTCCTCCCACCAGCCACCACTGATGCACATGTCTCACCTGCAGTGTATTCATATGTATACACTGTCTATACTGTACACACCATATTTCCATGTTACTTCAGGTCATATTCAGAGGAGACAGTATATCAGAGTGGTCTCCTAGGAGACTTGAAGTGAGTTGAAGTCACACCCACTTGCAATAATTAATCATAAACCCTCAATAGATCAAATAAACATGCAAATCAAAATCATACAATGGTCTCTCTGGCCTCTCTGAGGAACACTCTCAAGTGGTTAAAGATCCCTTAAAACGCAGTGAAGTGACCTCAGGATCTACAACAGAGGTCACGGGACGCATGCACACAATAGGCCAAATACCCCACTACCATCTGAGAGGAGATGGTACCGAAAGAGACCAAAAGCGACCGACACGATCCAGATAGAACAAAAGGAAAAACCTCTAAATGGCAAAAGTGGAGGGGGAAAAAAAAATAAAGTAACCTTCACTAGAGGAATCTGAACCATCATCTCAGTGACTTTGTATTACAGGAGGAAAGGAAGGCGGAGTTTGATTCTGTTCAGGGGAAATCTCAGTCGTTTCTGAAGCTTAACGTTAGTGGCCCTTTTCAACGTCGACTGTCATCACCGTTGCAAAAATGCAAAATGCACAATTGAGGATACCCAAGACCCCCCCGATAATCCCATTAGGTCACCTGTTGGACCAAATCCGTGCACTTTATTTAATTCAGCTATGCCCTGTGCCGTGTCCTGGACTACATCAGCTGCAGACTATCATGTAAACACACTCATAGATGGACAACAAAGACATTTGGGGACTGCGTGTGAGCCGTGTAGGGTTGGATTAGAATGAATGCAAAAACAGAATGATTCTAACCATAATTCATTAGCATTTAGCGCTGAAATGGTACTACACAATCTCAAATGTTATCTAAAATGACTACAGTCCAGCTGAGGAGAGGTGCTTTTTCTGCTCTGAGGTTTCTGCCTCTTAAAAGGAAGTTTTTCCTCGCCGCTGTCTCCAAAGTGCTTGCTCATGGTAGGAACTGTTGGGTCTCTGTGATAACATTATAAAG
The DNA here is from genome assembly GCF_043641665.1 of Enoplosus armatus. Taxonomy (NCBI): domain Eukaryota; kingdom Metazoa; phylum Chordata; class Actinopteri; order Centrarchiformes; family Enoplosidae; genus Enoplosus; species Enoplosus armatus. The sequence continues at coordinate 2,019,317 of NC_092189.1, forward strand.
AGTCGGTCTAGACCTGCTCTGTTCAGCTGAAGTGACATGAGATGACCTTTGTTGTGATTTGGCACGATATAAATAAAGTTGAAATAGATAGAATAGAATTGTGAAAATGTGCTTGAGTTGAATTGAAGAAAAAAGTCCCGACTGGTCTCTCTGAGATTTTAGGGTCGCTGTTTTGTTTTCAGGTCTGGTGCATCTGGAGGAGCTTACCTTGTAAATTAACTGCTTTTTGACTTCCACAAAGACGACAAATCGATTGCAGTGTTTCTATTACATGAAAACGGTGTTTCTGTCATGCTTCTCGTGAACTGATTCCGAAAAAATGTGTGGCACGAACGCTTTAAAGCATACCAAATGATGTTATGATGATTAATTAGCCTCAAAGGGAGGCTCACCAGAAATATGTATAATATCGTGAACACATGAATTGGTACAAGAGATGAAATAGAGTGATTGCACCCAGCTTTGAGCTATGAGAAATAATAAGTATTAAAAAGGGAAAATGACAGCTAATGAATTAGTTCATTCTAATTCTGGAGGTTGTGAACAGTGAGCGTAACACTTCACACACACACACACACACAGACACAAGCCACGTCATAAAGGCATTCACGAATGAAAGGCTTATTGAACTACTACTAACTACACACAACCGACGAACGAGTAAATGAACACAGTGTTGAAAAATGAAAGCATGAGTGATATACACCGTTCATCAGACAAAGCGGTGGATGATATCTTGGCAAGGCGCGTTCATTGCCAAGCATTTCTTGAAGCTTGATAGCGGAGAAAAGAGAGCAGTACACGTTAATGCTGTAATGTAATGCTAACCCAATTCTGAAGGTTGCTTCCTGGCGAGGACTACTTAGTACTGCACTAGACATTTGAGATTCAATACGAGTCCAGATGAGATGAGTTTTGTTTTTTTTTCCACCCAGCTAAAGATGTGTGAAGATTCTGCTCGGCATTGGATTCTAAACAAGGAACTACGCTTACCCAAGTTCAGTCACGTTGCATGTCCCTGCAGGTCATATTCAGAGGAGACAGTAAGAGGTAGTGGAGTCTGGGGCAAACTTCGCCCACAACCTTGGTCTCCTGGGCAACGGAGACAGCCCTCGCCTCGCCAGCTGCACCCTGACCAGCCATCCTTCGGAAGGAGAGAGCTCAACGGTTGCTCTGAAAGAGACAGCCAGCGACAGTGACCTACTGCTCTTAGGTTTGCAAATGACCTGAATGTGTCCTGGAGGAACCACTGTCAGGAACCTTTCAGCTTAAACAAGGAAGGAACATTCACCTTCACAGCCACTTTATCTTGCATGTTTACAGACACTTCCCATTCAACTGCAAGCGTTCCTGTTTGAGTATTGAAGGCACGAGATCACCTGCAGGTATGTAGGCTGTGGGCTGGCGCCGCAGTCTTCGGTTGACAGTTAACACCTGAACCAGTAAGGCCACTGAAGGCTGGTTATTCTTTCCGAACAAATCCTTTCTAAAATATGTCACCCCTTGAGTCAGGTTGCACTCGAAGAACCTTTCCGATCACCATCATCTTTACCACCAACAGTAACATCAGTTACTCCTTTCGTCTCTACTGACTGAAGTCACTGCCATCCGACACCAGTTGGACCACTCAATGATCCTTAAGGCATGCGAGCACATAAAATGCGCAAACTGCAAAACTGGGAGAAGGCTCATAAAGACCATTGAAAGCCGCCTGGGGGTGGAATGTGTGTGTATGTACCCAAAAGGCCTACTCGCATACGAGGAGGAGATGAGGAAGGTGACCTGATCAAAGCCACCTTTTCGGCATCAGCGTCGCCCCCGTCGAGCATATGAGCATCACCTAGATGATTCAATGATGACACCCGAAATCTTACTTTTACACTGGTTTGCACAGAAATCAGTCCAGTTCATTTTCCTGGACAAACCTTGACTTAAAGAATGCAATGACTTTGGTGTCTTCTTTAAAAAAAAAAAAAAAAAGCTTTTGCCAAACATGCCATGGACATCAAATGACTGGCTGGATATGATTTGAGAATGGTCCTGGTTTGAGACCGCCATCTTGTTGCTTGTGGATCTTCGCCGTCCCTCCCGCTGAGTTTAAGTTTAAATCGCTTTCTTCTAAACCATGTTTCATACACGTTCCCTTGCGTTGCTGTTCGACGCAATTGACGCAGCCCCCCTCATGAATATGTGTGCGAGTGCCTGTGATTCAAGGTCCCTCATCGGCCACAACCAGAGAAGGCACGTTAACGCGTACGTCTTTGTCGTGTTAAACCAAACTCTTATGTGTGAACAAGCATTTTAATGTCTAAACACAAAAACCTCCAAGACCTCCAGCACATTTGGTGTGGCTTGGGGGGGGGGGGGGGGGGGGGTTCAGATGAGTTCTGGGCGAGCGAGCCCCTGCAGCGTACAGCATTCAGTATGCAAGCTGAACCGATCATATTATAGTGTGTGCCCTAACTTGCCAAAGTTGCTGTCACAGGATAAAATGATACGGGAAAAAAAATGTAGAAATTGAGTTTTATTATGTTGACTTTATTTTATGTCTAAATTAAATGTAATTACATTGAATGAGAGAAGCAGGCAGATGGGATGTAGGTGGACTCACAGAGAGTGAGACGAATGGAGTGGACTGAATGTGACAAAGTACGTCTTCGTCCCCGACATCTCTTTCCCCTCCTCCGCCTTCTGCATCGGTCTGGGTAACTTTGACCTACGTTGTCCACGTGTCACCATGTATCACAGCGCTTGATGCACAAATGCACTTTCAGATGTGTCAGTTTTTTTTGTTTTTTTTTTCCCAACAGCACCATTTCTAAATGTCAAAGTGTCAAATCAGGCAGCCATAGAAATGGAATTAGATAGAGTCGTCCCTCACTGCGCATGCGTTTATGGAAACATGTTTATAAATGAAGAGTGACAGTTTTAGAAATCTCTCCCTGATGCTCTCTCTTTGTGTCTCTGAGTAAAACAATTTGAAGAAGTGAAAATGAAAACGGTATCACCGAATTCAATCTCGAATCAATCTCTGAATGTTTTTAATGTGAAAATAAGAGCCTCTTCCTCATTTCGATACCAATGTGACAGATTTTCATGATTTTCTTTGATTGAACAAAAAATGTGCACGTGTCCAAGTCGTAGAAAGATCGATATCTAAAACAATACATTAAAAATGAGAATAGAAATTCAAAGTAAATAGATTGTAAATAGTAAGAATGACATAAATGACAAATACATCAAAAATAGAAGGTCTGCAAATCTCATTTGTATAAGTTTAGACCTTGTAGCAGTTCTTTTGCAGATTTTCAAATTCATACATTTCAAGGATTTACAATGTAACCGGAATTCTTTACGAAAAACACCAATAAATGTGCCTTTGTGTATGTAAGCTTTTTGCCATTATGAGAATTGCATTAACCAGCAGACTTTCTCATTCTTAACCGGAAGACATGGACTGGAGTGGGTTACACATGGCGTAATCACTGCAAAGCCTTGTGAACTCTGTGGGCTACGACCAAAACAGTGGTCCCCCTGTGTAATATCTCCTCCACCCTCCAGCCCTTTGAATCGCTGCTAATCATAAAACCTTTGGCATTTCTTCGGTTTGTGCCGCACACAAGCTGTGTCTGCCACAGCGGACATTTCTGTTTCACATTGCAGGACCAAGAATAGGACGTTTTCTGCCCATCAGGATGGCAGCTCTCGGGGGGCCGTGATGTCTGTAGGACCTGAAGGACACAGTTACACATTTTCGGTTCTAATCCGCATTCGTTTGAAAAGATTTACATGACAAACTAGCCATCGTCTGTTTATTCAGAGGTGTCTCTAATTATTTAACAAACAGGCTGAGTAACAAGACCAGTAAGTCACAAAATCTGAATGTGTATTAGTTGTTCAGTTTGGGTCTTGACCAGATTTGTTTCATCATTACAAATGTACGAGTTTTAAAAAAGCATGCTTGTGTCCCTGTTGTGCATTTCTATTCATTTACAGACAGGCGGCCAAAGAAAGGGATGGCTTACTGAATGGTGTAATGAGTTTAAAAATGATGTGAATAATATGCTGTGACCTTCGGGGTCACCAGACCTCATCCCAACTCCACCCGTATGGTAACTCACAGTTAAAACCACCACCTGAATTACAGATCATTTCCACTTAGCACAGCCATAAATACCAAAACAGAGAGTTATCTATATGTTATGTCAGGTACAAACTGTTTAGAACCACTGAAAATTGTGACTCACACTTGTGTGTCAGGGTTTGTGTATGTGTGTGTGTGTGTGTGTGTGTGTGTGTGTGTGTGTAGGAAGGCAGTGTGTGAGGGTGTGTGGAGTCAAGCAATAACCTTGCCAAAAGGCAGGTTAAAGACGCTATCTGATTAGATCTGACTAGACTGCCTCACTGACCTACACACACTGACTCACACACACACACACACACACACACACACACACACATACAGCAAAAGCCACCAATGTCCACCGCCCTAAAAACTTACAGTACACACAGTAATAATGCCGTCTTTACATGTGAATGACTAAAACGGAGGAAACACAACAGAATATACTCACAGACAGCCAACGCTTGTGCTAAAAGAAGCGACTTTAATTGTAGAGTGAAATGCACCTCTGTTTATTGTAATCTGGTAAGTGGAATGCCTTTTGACAAATGGCGCCATTTTCAGAGTGAGGTCCACAGTGTGTGTGTGTGTGTGTGTGTGCGCGCGCGTCTGCAAGTCATTTGCAAATTGCTTCGAATCAGGCAGATTGCAGTTAGCAGGTGGCTCGTCACTGACCCTTGTTCACTTGCGGGGTGACCTTTCGTTTCACAAACATATTGTATAACAAAACCAGACCCCAACTCAACCCTTAAGTCATCACCACGGCGTCCGTCCTCCTGAAGAGGCAATCGTTGTGTAAAACATATTGCTAAGTGCAGCTTTAATCATGTTGCGTCGCTGTTCCTTCCCACGGAGAGCGGATTAGTTCGCGCTGCAGCACTTCGGGAGCACTTTTAACGTCGCAATCGGGAACACAACGCTGGAATTTGTCCTAAACATGACCCACGCTAATAGCGGATTTGCATGTAGAGATTCACAACATGATTAGCATTTCCGTGTGTGAGGTAAAGTATTTAGCCTAGCTTAGCATTGTGTAAATGGGAGGAGTGACCTTTTGACCCCGCCCCCATTTGTCAAACTTGACAGGTTGAATTCATTGACTCCGCCCCCACCCCGTCCCGACCAATGAATCAATAGTCTCATGGCTGGAAATGGCTGGTCTGGTGCAGGAAGTAAAGCTAATGGAGCTCTGGTGTTTCTCCCCTCTGGGCTGCTGATTGGTCGTCATTGTCGTCTTGTTCTCTCTCTGATTCCAGAGAGTTTCTCTACCGAACGAAAGAAAGTCGTGTTTTCATGTCTGGCTTTATAAACAGCACAAAGACAGGTTTGTCAGTCGACTGGGCATTAAAAAGACAAGCACCTCACGCACGCATATGGGGCTGTGGCCACCGCTGACACTGGACTGGAATTCAAATCAAAGCTACCTTCCTCCCGCACGTGGGTAAGAGTGGCTGAAGATCTGTATGTGATGAGGCGGAGGGTCGCAGCGATTCCACGCTGAAATGACAGCGCGAGGAGAACGGATTGAAGTTTTGGCAGCAGCAACGTGATTGGCTGATGGAGAGCGTGGCCAGATCTGGTTGGCTAGTGAGACAGGAAAAGAGAGAGGGAAGTGAATGAATGAGCGAAAGACAGTCGTCCTGACTGAACTTAACGCTGAGCTTCATTTGCTAACACGTCAATCCTAATGAATTGAATCATACTTTTAGTTACCCAGCACAAAACTATTGCGCCACTGTATCATTACTTTTTTAGTGTCAGGGAGTCTTATTCAATGTTCAATGATGATGACACACTGAATAATGTGACAACGCGACATTTTTATCTCTAATATTTGGAGAGTCCATTTTTGCAGTGTAGGAAAACACAGACTACACATCCACAAACAGTACGTGTACGGCGTAAACAGATGGTTCACTTTCACATTTGAACAATCTGGTGCACGGGAGGTAAAGCGGGTTAGCAGTTTAATTCCCACATGTCTCGGTCGCCATCGGTGTGTGAATATGTGTGTGAATGGGTGAATGAGACCAGATCTGCGAAGCCCAGAACATTTGTTTCTGATGTGTGATGTGTGGTATACCATCACGTCAATGACAGGCCGCATGTATAATCCCCCCCGCCCCTGGGGATCAATAAAGTATTTCTGATTCTGATGGCATCAATTCAAAATGAAACCCCCCCCAGTGCAGCAGACTCACTGCGTCATACGTAGAGAAGCACCAGCGTCCAAGAAAATGAGTCCACTTGAAGAAAATCTGCGAGTGCACATTACACTCAGGAGTGTGCTGGCTCTCTCTCTCTCTCTCTCTCTGGAGGGAGGGAGGGAGAATACTCAACAGGCCGCTGAACGGGCTGAAGTGTGCACCTTTCTGCCAGATCACCGATCTCCCCGCGACTCCGATCAGAACAAAGCAAAGAAACAGAGCTGTGCCTGGAAAAAGAGTTGGATCCCCAGTGAAGCACAAGCTCATGTTTAGCTCACTACGTTCTAAATGCAACTACAATGGCAAAAAAAAAAGAGAAGGGAACTGGAAGGAGAAGGTTTGGTTATTAGCAAATATTGCAATAAATATTAGAAGTTATGGTTGACATGGTTGGGATCACTGAGCTAAACTACCTGATATTACAGTACATAAAGTAGTGAAAACTAGCTCCAACATGAGCCGCTACAGCTGTAAAATGCTGCTGACGCGTTGACACGTCAGCAACAACATCTGTCATATATAATGTGTCAGCCGCAGGGGCCATTTTCCTGCAGAATGCGTACTTTTACTTTGGATACTTTCAAGTAGATTTGGTTAATAATGCTTTTAATGGAGTTGCATTTTGAATTTTAGGACTTTAACTTTACAGTGTTTTAACATTGTGGTGTTGGTACTTGTCTTCACGGTCTCGTCGGCCTTCTGGCCTTTCCCTTCGTTCACTTGAAAAACTCTATGACATAGTGGATAGGCATGAAATTTACTGAGCACATTCGTGTTCCACACGTTGACCCTGCGGCCTCTCCCTGCAGCGCCACTGTGTATATTTCTACCGGTGAGCTTCTGCCTCAGCGTGTTGTTTGTTTCATCCAACACTCTCTCTCTCTGTCTGCATGCTGCGTTGACAGCTGCGCTTGTCTGCCCATGCAGCCTGACCGGTGGCTGAATGAAGAATCAGCTACCAGTCGCCTGTACTGAATACAAAATGCCGTTTGTGTGTGTGTGTGTTGTTGTTGTTCTGGAGGCTATGCGGAGTGGTTTCACACAAGCGGTTGAATAAGACATTATGTGAAGTTGTGTCCGCCCTTGTGTGTGTGTGTGTGTGTGTGTGTGTGTGTGTGTACATGCAAATGTGCATTTTTAATTAATTAGGGCAATTTTATGCCTTTTTTTTTTGTTGTTGTTGTTGTTGTGTGAAATGACCCGTCAATCATTTGAGGCGATTCAGGAACCAATAACGAGAGTCTAGATTGAGAGTCTTAGCCTTTAGTTTATGATCTCATCTTGAACGTATATACATGCCCCCTCTCAGCTGTCACTAGCTCCATGAATGATCTGGCGGATATAGTCTCCGGGCATGTTAACAGAGAGGTAACTGTCACGGGTGATTTTAACACTGATTGGCTTTCTGACGCCGGAGGCGGGCAGATAATATCATTTCCTTTGCACGGAGTCCCTCGCAGCCTTTGCGGCCGCTCTCATCCAAACACCAAATGAAGAAATATCTTTTGGAAGGAAGGTCTTTGTCCCCAGAGGTGGAAGAAGTATGCAGAGGCTTCACTCAAGGGAAAGTGGCAATATCGCAGTGTAAAAACAAGTCGAAGTATTCAAAATATTAATTCAGTAAAAGTGCTCTCATACACATAGTATACATAGTATTGTATGGTGCACAGTATATTGTATTTTGTTTGCATTATTGCAGCAGAAGTCTAATCTATAATATCTCTAAAATATTTAGAGAATCGGACGTGACTTTGCTTATTGCGGTATAAATACATTTGTATTTGTGTTTTTTTGCATTATTTCGTATATGCACTAAACGAAATGAAATTGAATGGGCCTTTCATTTCACACAGCTTACGGTGCAGAGTTAATTGCACGTACAACACGCGGCGCACCCCAGCATGTGGCGCACGTATGATAACAAGCGGCGACTCTGTGGTGCAGGAGGAGGACGTTGACCCTCTGTGACCACGTGTCTGCTTTTATTTCTAGATGTTAGGAAACTGTGCGCTCCCTGGTGACATCCCCTCCCCCTGCTTCTCTACATGTCTGACCCTGCAAGTTTGTGTGTGTGTGTGTGTGTGTGTGTTGGAGAGAGAGAGACAGTGTGTGTGTATTTGTGTGTAACCGGGGACAAAGATGATGGAGTTACAAAAGAGCACCTAGGAGATCAAAGTAAATCATTTAGCGCCGACAGAGGACAATGAGAGAGTGAAAGTGTGTGTGTGTGTGTGTGTGTGTGTGTGTAACTGAAATCTTGGTCCAACAAAAGTTTCTGGGGATTTCAGGGTAATGCATCAAAGGGACTGTGAAACATCAGAACTGGGCACACACACACACACACACGCACACACACACACACACACACACTATTTTTGGCATTAACTAGGCTTGACTAAGCTCTGAAAACAATGTGTCATGGAAGCTGAGCTGGGACATGCTTTTGCAGCATTCGGAAGTTGCATCAGCTCTTCTGTGTGTGTGTGTCTGTGTGTGTGTGTGTGTGTTCACCCTTGTGTGTCTGTGATTCATAGGATAAAGCCTTTCCTATATAACATCATAAATGACAAAAGTAGTGTATGAATGCAGCATGACTCCCATCTGTAGTTTGAGCCCCCCCCCCCCCCCCCCCCAAGGTACTCCGTGACTCCATACGCTACTCTCTGCAGAGTTCTGACAGACATTTGCCATCACCACAACTGGACCCATGAGACAGCTAACACTAGCTAGACCCGCCCCCCCCCCCCCCCCCCCACCAACTATCTGAGTGGAGTACAAACGTCCCAGCTAGAAAGTGTACGTTCCCAGAATGTTCTGAGAACGCCCCCACTGGTGTAAAGGATGTCATGGATGGTCACAATGTGGAGTTCTCTAAAAACGGTAGGGGGACGTTATTTGGTGGACTTTCAGGACGTTCTGGAGACATTTAGGGGACCATTACTGCAGGACCTTCCCTCTCTACACTACGTTCCCATTACGCCCTGCAGAACCTTTAGTGACACGACAAGAACTTTTAGGAGATCAACCTAGAATGTTATTTTTTTTGGTCCTTGCATCATCTTCCCAGAACGTTTGCAGAACATGACAGGAACTTTTGCAGAACCTTAAGGGTACCTTAGAAATGGGTATCTTGAAATGGCTACTGGACAGCGCGCCTGGCTTGATTGACAATTTGAAATAAAATACAGCATTTCTGTTTCTATACTGCTGGACTTGATATCCCCAAAGCATGCTGGAAGTACCATTATCTCATCGTTATAAATCAAAGACATCCTCATTCTCATCAAGGGTGCTCTGGAATTTAATATTGACTTAATATGCTTCATCAACACGTCTGATTAACACATCGCCAACTGAACACTTGCCAATCAGACTATGTGCATGCAAATGTCTGCTTAACCAGCAGGGTGCAATACATATTTAGAGTTATTTTGCATCTGAACTAATTACACTTGATCAAACACTGTGAGCACCAGACACACATCGTAATTGATGCGTTCCCTTTTAGTTCTACTCCCCTAAGTACAGAAAGAAACACAAAGTCATTGTCACACCCCTTTTTCCAATTTGCTGTTTCTTGTTCCAATTTTACGTGAATTGATCAACGATACACTTTGATACAACTCAGCATTTAAATCGGTTCAGTGTTTGTGTGTTTTTGATTGATATGATTGTTGTAAGTTATAAGTAACCCAGCTGGCACTATAGTGGCGTGCTTACACCATGCTTGGCAATCAGCGTCAGAGTGGCACTCTGCACTAAACTATATATATATTTTTTTTTAAATAGAATCAGCTCGTGGTCGACTCTGCCTTGCACACTCAAGGAGACTACCAAGCGTGGAACATCTTCCATTGTAGTCTATTTGAAGACAACATCCGTCAGCTCTTTTGGAATGGATCATAGTAATCATATAATATAATAATGGGCAAACAAGCAATTTACAAGTAACTTCGATGGGAAATAAAAGAATAAAAGAACGTCAGAACAGATCAAATTAAATATTTACACAAACTTTATTGACAGATTTTGATAGTGGCAAAGGAGGTGCCGGATCCATTCTGATAGGTGCCTCACCAAATCTGGGAGGTCCCATCGAATGTTGGAATAGATGACATGAAGACTTGGGGATGGTCGAAACACCCGATATTCCCCAAATGGTTGAACAAATAAACACGTGTTTCAATTCAGTCTGCTGTCGTCAGGCTGCTGCTTTATTTCATTTGCACAACACAAAGTGTCAAACATTAAAGCAGCCAAATAAAATAGTAAAAACAGAATAAAAAAAAAAATGAAAGTAGGACTTAAACCCTGGTGCCATGTTGGGAATTCTGCCCCGCAGATGTCCATTTTGTCCAGAGCAATTGTCTCAACATCACCATTAAAATCACGATTCAAAAATGAAGCGTAATGTTTGCAGTCGTCACACGATGCAGTAAAATGTATTGAAATTTAAGCAGCAGTGTTCCGGGAAGAACAGCAGTTTGGCACACACCCTTTGCGCGCACACAGGGCCTTGACCTCGGCCCCAGATGGCCTGGGCTTAGCCCCACTGTCTTTTTTTCCGAGCCAAAAAGCCTGTCAAACTGACGGTCCTCTTGGTAAATATGTGTATTACTTTATTTCCTGACAGCGGACGTTTTCCTCTTCAGTCAGCATTTTAGTGCTCCATTAACTGGGGCGTACATAGAGAAACATTACATACAGCTTATGAGAGAAAGACTAAATCCAGCGTTATGTCACACAATGAGGAGGTAATGAGCGTAATATTTACCAAACAGGGACATCCTGCTGTAATCTTGGTTGCTTGGGTGCTATCCGCTCTCACATTCGGGATCAGATCCAGTTCTCCAACATGTATGTGTGATGGATTTGAAACGTTGCCAGTTGAGCGAGAGATGATGTTACTGTGTAGGTTTACAGTTTGCTTTTGGAACCCCCCCCCCCCCCCACATCGGCGAGAGGACGAGGTGGTGCTCACAAGCACTGGGTGCACGGTGCTGCTGAAGCTGGCCAATCAGGAGGCAGGAGCTGAAACGGCTTGTTTCAGGCAGAGGATGAACTGAGGGGCTGCATGAAGGGCCAGGAGAAGATACACACTAAGGATTTTTTAACTTTGAATCATGCAAAGCTACTCTCGAGTCCCAGAATTAAAAAAAAAACATAATGAGCACAATAGGGTAACACCTACACATGGCCCATTCATGCAATGGTTACCACTTTGTACCACTTTCAGGAAATTCTTCAGGGGATATTTTTTCCGGGTGGCACGCCAGCAGAATAGGCAAGACAAAGACCGCAAGCTAGTTTCACTCCATGAATCAACGTAAGAGCTCGGAAACGGAAATCCCGATTGTAGAAATGAATCACGTACTACTCGGTTCAACCACTGGTAACACTTTTCTTGACATAGTAAATGTAATGTCCTGCTGAATCCTACTAGTACCCTGTTATATGGCTTTGTTACTGCTAAAAGTAATATATTACAGTGTTTCCAAGTGCAAACTGTTTAAGAAAATATACGACGACAACAGATGCCGACTTAGCTGCGGCCCCCCCGAATGAAATGTCCCCACGTGACTAACAGGGCACCATATGGGAATGTTCTCTTACCGTCCCAAATGTCTTTGTCTTTGTAATGCTGCATTGTGACCATAAATGAACCAAAATGGAATGTCATTTAGAAAACGTTATAATTTGACCAACTTGGACCCGCGTGCAAACGTTCTTATGGAGTCCTCAACGAAACGTTCTCATTCGACCAACAGGGGACCATATGGGAAACGCTCTCTCACCGTCCCAAACGTCCTCTTTGTGGAGCCGTCTCTCTTCTTCAAAAATGTAAACAAATTTGACATTAATTTGATTGTGCATCCGCTCAACATTTGCGGGCGTGTCCGGTGTGACGTCAGTCGTGTCCTTTCAGATCTCCCGCCGATGTTTTAAAAGCTTTGCTCAACAGTGTGTTGGAGGGAAATGTGGGGATTTGGGACTTTATGATGTTGTTTTTTTCACACTTCCTCTGTCTCGATGCGAGGCAGAAATATGAACAGCGACACCTTTTTAAAAAAACCATTGACATTTTGTGACAAGCTTGAGACGTGACTCCCCAAATCCACTTTTGTGTTGTGGGACTGACAGCATGGTGTGTGTGTGTGTATGTGTGTGTGTGTGTGTGTGTGTGTGCGTGTGTGTGTGTGTGTGCCAGCTTTATTCTCATGCTCCAGTGCGTTTTGGTTGCGTCATCATACATCAAAATGAGAGTGAGGGAGTATGCTTTTGATCAAGGATGATTTCTACGGTATTTAGCACAGTCCTTTTATAAAGGCTTACATGATTATTAGCCTCATAGCTGAGGAACTTTAAATAAGAGTTAATGGTGGCCTTGTATTTTTCTGTCACCCTCATGGTAATGAAGATGGACCAAAAAGCAGGTGCAGGTGGATGCCCCCCCCCCCCCCCCCTTGTGTCCTGGATTGTCAACTACCTGACTGGCAGACCACAGTATGTGCGCTCACAACACTGTGTGGCTTGCCATCTTCAGAAGTTTTCTGATGACTCAGCAGTAGTTGGATGTATCAGTAAGGGTGATGAGGAGGAGTACAGGGCTGCTACATGGTGCGAGCAGAACCACCTGCAGCTCAACGTGACAAAGACAAAGGAGCTGACTGTTGATCCGAGGAGGACCAAGGTGCCGATGACCCCTGTTTCCATACAGGGGGGGTCAGTGTGGACATTGTAGAGGATTACATAGACAATAAACTGGACTGGGTAAAGAACACTAACGCCCTCTACAAGAAGGGCCAGAGCCGTCTCTATTTTCTGAGGCGGCTGAGGTCCGTCAACATCTGCCGGACTATGCTGAGGATGTTCTATGAGTCTGTGGTGGCCAGTGCTATCCTCTATGCTGTTGCATGCTGGGGGCAGAAGGCTGAGGGTGGCGGACTCCACTCCGGAAACCTGGACCTGCCTTTACACATACTACCTCAGTATTACTTATTCTTAAATTTCAGTGCAATACATATATAGTCATACACAATAGTGCAATACATACAAATATATAATATATATATATAGACATACATATACATTGCTGTTGTATATATTTTTCACTTAAATATTGTAAATGTGTATATTTTTATTTTCTATTTCTTATTTTTATATTTTGTACATACTTTTATTTCTAAATGTATGCTACTTTCTACTCTTGAATGGGAGCACTGGTACTGTACAATTCCCCCCCGGGGTTCAATAAAGTATTTCTGATTCTGATAAACTGGATTTGAATTGCATCAGATTGGCATTCTGTTTAGTTTTGCTGTGTTCTCTGGTTCATTTGTGTATGGAAAGTCCTGCATACCATAACATTACATCAAGGGGAGTTTCGCGTGTGTGGGTGTGTGTACTTCAACACCGATACTGCAGCTGCCTCTCGCTGATGTGAAACCCCTGTTGACCTGCGCGCAGGCTGTTTTTCGAGACTGCCCAACGCTCGAACGCAACACTCGTATCGATGGTGTGCTGTGAATCGCTTCTATCACCAGATCCTATTCTGTTTTGATTCCAGCACTCCTGCTTCCATGATTGTTTTGTGGTCAAAGAGATATTGAAAAGAAGCCCCGGAGCGGATCTTCCAACTATGGATTTACAATTTACGCCCCCCACCCCGGCCCACATTCTATTCGAGTCGCGGCTCACTGTATCCGAGTTTCAGTCATTCCCGTCCACTCTAAGACATGTCATATTGAATAAATCTGGCACAGTTCACCATCGCAGCTGGTGTGTGATCCCATCGCAAAATGGTCTCCAGTTTCTAATGTTGGCAATCTTGAATATGATACTCTAGTCTAGCTGCACAGACAAAGAAAAAGTGGCAATGTAACAGTAAGAACAATAGGTTTTGACCTGATTTGAAGGATAAGAGCTCAACAAAAATACGAGGTCCTGGAACTGTGCACTTACACTGCTGTTGCCCTTTGCTTGTTGTCTCAGCAGTGGAGTGGCAGCCATGCTGCAGGCTTGAAGACTTGCTGAGTTCGGAGAAATGTCAGGGGTGTTTTTTTTTCTCTCTCCTCCGTTCTGCACTCAAGAAATCCCTCTCGTCTCTCTCAAGCCTTGACCACAGCGACGTAGCCTGGAATCAAATGGTGCAAAAATCTATTGTTTACTTTCATAAAGGAGTGTTTTGTTAATGTGTGTGTGTGTGTGTGTGTGTGTGTGTGTGTGAATCCACCAGACCATGTAGGTGACTGCATGTATCCATGTGTGTAAGTCTGCGTGTGGGGTAAGCAGGGCTAAGCTGGAGTCTGACCTAGATGTAGCAGAGGTGGACGGGATTGTTCACGTGTGTCTGTATAGATACATGTGTGTAGTTGAGGTGTGGTAAGCAGGGTTGAGCTAATGTGGTGGTGGTGGGGGGGGTGGGGGCGCAATGGTCTGCGTCTGAAGTACGCGTGAGTAGTGATGGGAAAGACCGGCTCGTGTCACTCACCTGCCACTCGTGAACCGACTCATGAACGTTGGTGTTACTCTCGTGACGCTGACCTTTGACCTTTACCGAGAGCGGAGAAGCTGTTGCAGAGTAACTGGGTGGCCGTCCTGCCGTAACAAATTTCGTTACGGCATTTCTCCTTTGAATGTTTAACACATTTTAATGGTGACGTTCACATTCGTGACTCGAGGGTGCATGGAACAGGTTTATCATTAAAAACTCATCAGTTTGGGAACGAGGCTGGATGTCTAAAACCAGAGATCTCTCAGCTCAATCCATGCTGCGCTTCACACCGGACGCCCAACGCCGACGGTAGTCTACTGGAGTGAAATCAAGTGCTTGTGTCTTCATTTTTGAAATCAAACTATTGCCAAATCCCTCACTTAATAACAGTATTTTCTATTAGTGTAAAGTTGCCTTCCTTTACATGCAGAGATTATCCGATTGTCAATCAAACATATCACATGTGAGCAAGAAATGGGGCTGGATATGAAGAACTCTTCGTGCACGGTGTATTATACAGCTACACTTTGAAAGGAGAAAAATGAGCATTGAGTGAATATTGCAGCTAACCACTTACTTACAGCATTATATCTCACAGTGTGACGTGGCTTCTGCTAATGTGGTTAAGAAAACGTGTTGACTTGTTAAGAAAACTTGCACTTTCCAAAAAAACAAAAAATGTGTACAATAATATCTCAGTGTTAATGTGAAGTGGCTTGATAATATTGATGATCACAACGTTCAATAACACACACACACACACACACACACACACACACACACCACAAACACATCGTGTTATTTCGGTTTCCCTCTCTCTTGCACCATTTTCTTATCATTATATTTGTGTCCACCTCTTCCCACGTCCTTTTATTTTTTCTCGTCTGTGACTCCAGCGTTTCCACTCTGTCTCTTCCTCCACCCTACCCCCCCCCCCCCCCCACAGTTTGTTTAAAGCATACTTCAAACCAGACCAGAGTCTTTTGGCCATGCACTTGCATGTGTGTGAGCGGAAGGAGCAGCTCCTTTCGTCTTCAAAATCCTGCATCCTGCTTTTGCCCCCCACCCCCACAACATGAATGTTTACTGTCACACTGGCAACAGATGCCGGATTAGCAGCTAACGTTTAGTTTAGCTTGACCTACATATCAACAACGAACAACAGTCAACATGGGCCTCATGCAGTTGCTTGTTCTCTTAGGTAAGACAAAACTTTACGAGTTTTCACACTCCACAAATTGTTTGTCCAACGCAAGGAGGCACAAGTTTTAAATCTGAGGAACATGAAGAAAAAAAAAAGCATGAATATCATTTAATCAAATTTAGATTATTATGTGTTTATTATTACATGTTTTAAAGTAATTCAAATGATTGGATTATAAATATGTGGGCAAAAGAGATACTATTGGTCCATTGATCCCAATTAACATTTTATTTTAACTAAATAAATAAATTTTAACTAAAATTGCTTTGGCCGTCCAGATCTTACGCAGGGGAGAGCGTGCTTTTAGAGATCGCACGGATCTATTTCATGAGTTTTAGCCACGTGATCCTTTCAGCGCGCGTTTGAATATATCCTTACGTTGATTTGTATACGATATCACATTGCACCCAACCTTTTAATGTGTGTCAAACAAAGAGCAAACGAAGCTAGCCGTGGCCGCACGAAAAAGGCAGCACTGGTCCCCTCTTACCGCGGGAACGCCATCCAGGGGCCCGTGAAGATGAAGACTCATCAGTCATCGGAAACTTGCTCAGGTGCTCGGGTCTATGCTCCAGAAGTGGAAGATGACAGGATTACGGAGGAGAAGAGGAGGAGAAGGGTTAGAGTTGCCTCTGGGCGTGCATCGTTGAATGACAGAGCACTTTCACACTCACAGGAGACAGACGTGGGGTGGTTTGCCTGCCTTGTTGAAAACAGCTCATCAACTACAGTAAGTAGAACAAACACTCTGACTGATTTAACAACGTGTGTAATTACATTATTACACATTAATTAAGTCGACCTTTCAAAATAAATGATGTTGATACTGGTTGTGCCGTTTATCAAAGATGTGAGAGAATTTCAAATGAGAGTGGCGACAAAAATGTTAAAAGACGACTTTAATAAGAACGTTCAAGAAGCAAATCCACTGTCCCAACGACGAAAGAAGCCCAAAGAACGTCACAGCGTGTTGGTCTCTTCCGTTGTTGACAACATGGAGATGCACTTTTTGACTTTTGACCCTGAGGCATGCAGTTACCTCCACCCTACAGCTGGCTAATAACGACACAACAGAACTACAGAAGTGACCACCCGGACAGCCACTGCAGAGATCCGCTGTGGATCCAGGAGTGTTGGAACCAAAAGCCAATGCTTTCGCCCCGAGGGGGAACTTTCAGAGAACGAACGCTTACACCGAGGGGATCTTCTCTCTTCTTGTCCATTAATAGAGACTTACCAAAAACGCCCCTTACAGATCATTCTGGGCCAAACCAGCCACTTGCCACTGTCCTGTTGCCCAGCACGAACTAATTTCAGCCTTAAATTTGTTCTTGTATCTTGAGTGACTGTTGTAACCCCACTGACCATTAAACTCGACAAAACCGCTCGAGTCTGAAAGGTCCATGGTCCACAACTTTTTCCACCTTTTTTTCCCGATTGAAATGGATTTCTCAGTATCAGTGAAGGTCCTCATCTTTCCTCTCCCGTAGTTCAGCCAAAGTGTTGATGTGAGATAATGAGCCCAGTAGAACGTCACTGTCATGTATTATACATCAGGAGGGAAGTGTTAGTGTTAAGAGAGGGAAAAGCTTAAATGAAGAGAGAAAGAGAAAGAATGGACGGTTGCAGGTCCGCTTGTGCTCAGGGATGCTCACGTATGCGTCCTCTTAAAGTCTGATCAACTCCGGCATTAAGTCATATATCTTTTTATGTAGTTCATCAGTTCACAGTTCATCAAATTACTTTGTGTAATGTGAAAGGGCTGCTTGCATTCACCATATTCCACACGGCGGCCATTTTCCTCTGACGTCACGCTCAGGGTGGGAAGCTTAAATGCCCTTGAAAGAGCTGCGATAGCTTGTTGTCCAGTTAGTGACAGAGAGTGCGTCACAAAGCTTCACCAGTACCACCTTTTTCATAGAACATGAAAGAATTTCACTTTCTGGTGTGTCACGGCAGAACATTTTTTTAAAACTTGGGTTTTATTTTATCAGTTTTATTGGTTTTGATAGTTATACTCACAAAAGTGATATCTAAGAACACAGTCACATCACTTAAAAGTAGTCACACGGGAAGAAAATGAAGTGGGAAGACTACACCAACTCTCCTGCACCTCAGGAGAACCTGTCTGTTAAACTCCTGAAGTTTCCAGACGATTTCCACAATGGTCATCGGTCTCATCATCAGGTGCAGTCATAACAGCTGAACACACTCAAAACTGTGGAGACGGCTCCCCCCGTTCATGTGTTCGAAGTGTCCTTGAGCAAGACACTGAACCCTAAGTTGCTCCCGATGGAGGCCGGCACCTCGCACGGCAGCTCGGTCGCCATCGTTGTGTGAATGGATGCGAATGGGTGAAGACCTACTCTACGCAATCATTCAGCCTGTCCCCTGAACATCAGTCACAGTCTGGTTTGGATCTGCCACCAAACAGGGCAGGAACAGACTATAACTGACAGTCAGGACTGCAGAAGAAAATCAATGACGGCACCCTGCCCTCCACCGAGGACTTACACGTCTTTAGAGTCAGCAAACATCAGGAAACATTACTGCAGAAACCATCACACCCTGGACACGACCTGTTCCAACTTCTCCAAACTGGTGGGTGCTACAGGACGCTGTATGCTAAAACAACCATACGCAACAACCGTTTCCTTCCACAGAGGCCGTTGCTCTGATGAACAGATGTAACATCAGGCACATAGCGCCAGAAACAGTCCCCTTCCAATAACCCTTTAACATGAACCGATGAATGTAGGTGCAACCGGGGTGTGTTGGCTCGACTTGACAAAACAAGAAACCCACAAGCCACTGAGGGGCTGCTATACCGGTGCTTGCCTAAATGTCTGCTCCAGACGATATTAAGAACAACTGATGATGGTGAAACCAACGAATGCTAAAGCAAATGTTACGCCCAGTGTTACGGCCGTATGTGTTCCCCTGTATCAGTCCCCGTTTCCTCTTGTGCCTTCTCTTGCTCTGCACAGGTGCTGTACATCATGGTTGCCCAGTGAGGTGCACCTGGCCTGGGCATGGAAGTACTTAAAAGATCTTAACCAGCATCAGAAGGGGAGAGGATTCTGGCATGGGGACTGCTGCTCTTTGCTGCCTCTCAGCCAGTTATATTGCAGAATGATTGGTTAATTTTGTGTATGCAAATGAACCTATAGGCTGACATGCATAACCGGTCAGAAATATTCGCAGTGGCCAACTGTTGACGTCCCTAATCAGGATGTCTGCTGTGCAGATCGAAATGTCCAACTGGATCTGGTCCAATCTTCCCACGAAAGTTGTAAACTGTGACAACGTGTACAATTTGCTCTCTACAGCTAGCTTGTCTGCGCTCATGTGGGGTTCTTTCGCCATTTCTTGTTATCCCTCAGCCATGACACTCCGACGTGCTTGGTGAACAAAATAGACTTATTATAGTTTGAAAACAATATCAGTTTGTGTGAAAAGGGGAGAGTAGAGCGGGAGCGAAAGCCGCTACACAGACCGAGATCTTGCCTGCGGGTCTTGGTTTCTGATTGACTTGTCACGGCGGGTTTGGAGGGCAATGGGGAACACGGGGTTGGACCCAAACGCAGACACAGGAGGCAAACTGATGCAGTTGAGTGGATTTATTAATAAAAAGAGGCACAGAGGCTTACGGGATGGTGAGGCAGGACAAAGGTCAAAACCAGAGGTAGAGGCAGGCAGGTGTGAACATGGCCTGGGAGAAGCGAGCAGGGGCTGAGGGGAACTGAGGAGGAAACTGTGACGTGACGTGGACCTTGAAACTTTACATGCTTTCCGAAAAGACTTACGGAACAGTGTAACAGAAGTAAAGCGACACACACATTTTGTAACGTTATACATTGTATATTGGTGGAAATATTCCACAGAAGGACTGGAAGAATAAACAGGTTGCCAGTCAAGACTCCCGCTTCGGTTTGCTTGTGCCCACTTCAAACAATGGAGAATCACAAGAAATCCTCCAGGACAAAGGACCATCTCTGAAGGTCCCCTTTGAAAGCTGCTGTGATGGGAGAAAAACATTGGAAGTGGTTTACATAGGACACGCTGCCATAGAACTCTCGCCTCAGGCTCCCAAAGCAGCCAGCCTCGCCTTCCTACTTCAAGAAGTTCCTTCCCCCCCCCCCCCCCTCCACTTGCATGCGTCTTGACCTGAACACATGGAAGATGTGGCAATCAAGCTACTCCGGGGTTCGATTAAGGTCAAAACGTAAATACTGGAACGCCACTGAAAGCATTTTCCGAGCTTGAAATCATTAGGTGTCTTTAATTAATTTCATAAATGCTCCTGATTAGGATTTTCAAAGAATGATGTACTCTGCTTGTGTTGAGTTATTCAAGAACTTTCTAAATATGATATATATCGCAATTTTGCTAGAAATCGCGAACGGTCAAAATTTCAACAGTTCTCCCAGACTGCATTTTGTAATTTAAACCCTGGTTCATTTTTCAACGGTACAAGCTTTTCAGTTTAGCCTCCACACACACACACACACACACACACACACACACAGTTAAGAACACTGAATAAGCAATTTTCCAATGCTTTTGTCAGAGTCACCTTTTGAATTACGAATGTCCTTGTCATTTACGGCGTAAGAATAATTCTGCTTTATTGCAAGTGGGCCTTCTGGCTTTATCCATTATTATTGTTCTGATTATTTTCGCCATGTTTACCACAGAGTACGGACACGGGAGGCAGGATGAGGTTGATCCTCATTCAAGCAGAATACTGCACAGTGTGGCACCACATATCCACTTCAACTTGCCCCGCAGGTGGGCAGTCAAGTGAGTGGCCCAAATAAAGGGATGAAATAAGTAAACATGTTCCACTTGCACATTCCTACCTCTTACCTATACAGTGCATTAATGCTAAATTAGAATTTACACGTGGATCGTTCGTTGCATACTGCAGGTTGAAAACATATTAAATTCAGCTACCTGCTACTGAACAGGTGATCTGACTGAGCTGTATCTAAACATTGTTGCCAGCGATCAAACAGCAAGAAGAAGAAGTGGAACAACCGTTGAACTCGGGTCCACTCTGTTCACTCTACACCTGTAAGGACACACCTGCCCTTCTTAACCACACTTCAAGCGCATGAAGACAGAAATACACCACAATTAAACAGTGATGAGCTATATTTTGTGATTAATATGTATTTACAAATGTATGAACTAGTGGCAATCACCTCAAAACATACAGTCCTTACGAGCACATGCTGCTTATAATTGGCTGTCTTAACTGGTTACGACAAGAATCTGTGAAAACTTGAAGTATGCACCCCACAACTTCAAAGTTGTTGTCTTTGGCAGCAGCCGGCAGCTGTTTCCTCTGAAAACACAGCACCAAACCGCAGACGGATACAGCTGGAGGCGAGCTGGTGAACGGCAACGTTGCTCCGTAACTGCGAGACGACTTCACCACATCAACTTCACAACTTGTCATATCAGTTATTGCGGGTTTAAAAGGCATACGCCCATTGTAAAGCTGTGCCGCCACCTCCCCCACAGGGCAATGCAGCTTAAATCATTTGTGGCAAGAAAGTGATTTAATATTCTTTTAAAAACTACTTCAAACCACTTGGAGTCATCTTTGACCACGTGGTCAAGATTAGGGAAAGACCTTGGTCATGATTAAAATTATAACATTCAACACACCGCTAACATGAGATCATGAATCAGAACATGCACCTAGGCTTACTGTCCTACAGTATATGAACAACACACTATATATATATATATATATATATATATATATATATATATATATATATGTGTGTATGTGTGTGTGTAAAGCACCCCCTCAAGTATGGGTTAAATAAATAAATGCCCTCAAACAGCAGGTAAATCAGAGGATCCGGGGTGCCCTTTCCTCCCACTTCGAGCAATAACTGGCAGCTCTGAACACATCAATACTCCTTCATTTTAGCATCCTTTCCGAGCCAAGTAACTTCTCTCTCTCCCCGCAGTTCCTTCCTGCGGGCAGACTTGGCAACGCGAGACGCCCATTTCCTCCCGAAATGCCTCGCTTGGCACAAATATTAAGAGAGAGAGTGGAAGTGCTTTGACCTGATTATGTAAGTGCACAGGTCTGGACTGGCGTACGGATGCTCACATACGGCATGTGATGACCGCGTCACTGTTGCCAAAACTGTGTGTGAAGCCGTTTATTCAAAGTTACCCTGAGGAGTTTTTTTTTTACTTCTATTAGCGCCATGTAGCAATGGTTGTGGTGAGCATTTTTCTTATTATTATGTTATGTATTATGTTACTCTTAATAAGATACAGTCATACATGTCTATTCTACATTTCAGCACTACACTCCAGCTAACCAAAACAATTAAAGTCTTAGCATACTACTATTTATACATGGCGATGAAGTTGCACGAGCTTACAGCTTTTAACATTGAACATTTTCAAAGTGCAACAATAGTCTGCAACACATTTTACACGCACATCTTACCACTTATCATTAACAATCCCACACACTAGAAAAACACCATGAAATCAACCCACATGCTCGGGAAGCCAAAAACACAACTCCCCGACATGAAAATAAAATCAAACGCGCCCCCGTGACAAGTATTCTTGACAAGATCTACTTATGACTGCTACAATACAAACCTGCAAACAGGAGAAAGACATGACGTAAAACGCTGCACTGCCCCCTGCTGGCTAAACAGTAGAACATACACCGTGTACATACTGCGGAAACATCGCATTGATCGTGCATAAAAACCACAATATATCAACGCAATTGTGATCACACACCGGTGTGTGCCACTGTGGCGGTAAGGCCCGAAGACGACGATGACTGCCAGTTAGATGCTGGCTCTGTGACGCTGTACTGGGGCGCAGAGTGCTTTGAGCTATGCTAACATTAGCATGCTAACATGCTCACAGTAACAATGCTGACATGCTAATGCTTAGCAGGTATAACGTTAACCATGTTCAGCATCGTAGTTTAGCATGTTAGCATGCTAAAATATGCTAATTAGCACTAAACACAAATTACAGCTGTTGATGGGGATGTCAGTTCTGCAGGTATTGGACCTGATGATGGTGCTAGATCACCCAAGTTATTACAATTCATCCTCGGGGGGGGGACATGAATGTTTGCACCAAGATACTTTTGTCTCGACCAAAGTAGCGGAACCGACCCACCGTCATTTTCAGCCACGCTGCTGAATGGTTGAAAACGCAGGTTTTCAAAGAAAATTCTGTTTGCTAATGTCAACAAAAAAAAGAAGAAGAAAGTAAATGCATTCAACACATACACACAATGCATTTTGGTGAGAAACACTGAATGGAAACGAAACATTGTTTGTTTGCTTCCAAGAAAAGTCCACAGTGTACACTTTTAGCTGTTTACATGACTGCATCGATTTTTCAGAGAGGGTATGGATTTTTTTCCCACCCCTATAAAAACAAACCAAATAACTAATGCACTTTAAGAATTTCAATATCAAAATGTAACATTACTTTTTGTGAAATAAAAAGGACATGAAACTATTGGGTGAAGGAGCGGTATTTTAAGATTCCGAGTAATGCAACTTGCCATCTTCAGGGTCTGTTATCACATTTTTAACACATATACCGTACACACACATACACACACACTGACACTGTAATCATGTTATAACCCTTTCACATGTTATAAGCCGCAGCCTGTTCTGATGATGCGCAAGAACGTATGACCGTGTGAGAAATAGGAAAAGTAGAAAACACGAGCTGGCAGAGCATTCCTAAATCCTTTGAACATCTGTTGAAGATGCTGCTTGCGTTTTAAGTCAGATGTCAAATGTGTGTGTGTGTGTGTGTATGTGTGAGAGAGAGAGAGAGAGAGAAGAATCTGCTGCCTTATACGCTGAATTTATGCGTGTTTTTGCACACAGGCCGGTCTCTCCTTGTGTTGGTCTGTGTGAACTAGAACCAGAACTTGAAATTGTGGCTGGGCTGGCAAACCAATTTTTACTTTCGCCTGATGTCACGGCTGTCATCCGTTCATGCATTAATTTTCCACATGAATCTTTGCGCCCACTTTGTAAATGCAGCAAGCTTCATTTGCTTGGATCGAATTCCCCGCGTTAAAGCCGAATATTGACCTTCTCTGAGCCTTTATCGGTCCTCTGAGGGGACATGCAGTTGTTGCAAAGGCAAAAGGACAGAAATAAACGCAAAGTGCAGATAAATTAGAGAAAGTCAAAAATAAACAATCAGGAGGAATATAAAACTAAAATAAGAACAACAGTAAAAATAGAAACTGAACAATTAGAGACAAAATTACAAGGCAAAAGTGTGACAGTGGTGTTTGCGCTGTTCTGACCCATTTTGGTCTCAGTCTTTGGTCTCAGGCCCCTCTTGCTTTTCCTTTCGGAATGCCCGGAGCTCCTCGTGATCCCTTTCCTTGAAAGCGCTCTCCTGTGTGTTGAGGAGGCCTAGGATCTCCTTCATAATCCAAGGTTTAGATGGGAAGTTCCCAATCCTGCCGCCACCGGTTCAACGTCTGGAGTGCAAATGCATTCCTTCACAGTTACATGTCCAGGATTACACCACTTAGAGTTAACGAAGACGGTGAGACCTTTCTTTTTAACCACTCTTGTTTTCTCCCCCGTCCGTCCCGTACTAGTGTGAAACCGGGCTATTTCAAGCAGACGGTCTGGTAATTCCCATTCAGCCGTGTCTCCGTGGAGCAGAGCAAGCTGCACTCTGGAGGGAATCTGTAGTTTTCTCTGAGACAAAAGCGTTGCCCTTTGTTGTCTTTCACTGTCACCTGGATGGAGGAAAACTCATATTAAAACCTTCTAGCTCTCTTTCTTTAGCAACAATATACAAGACATAGCCCCCCCTCATACCCATATCTGCCCCACCCGGCTGGCCAGACACATACGACACATAATAAACTTGTAAGACGTGTATATGAAAAAATATATATCAATAACAACAACAACAACAATAATAATATTGTCGCCATCATGAAAAAGAGCAGTTACAACCACATATCATATTGCCAATGCGCAGCATGCAACAACTGTACTACCCAGTGCTGTTTTTTTTTTTTTTAAACTATCAATGTCATGAATAATGTGTGTAAGATCAACAGAATGTGGATCTTTCTGCCTGGAGCTTTTCCCTTGCCACTGTGCTTGCTGATGGTGGGAACTGTTGGGTCTCTGTAAATAACATTATGAAGAATACGGTGTAGACCTGCTCTACATGAAAAGTGCCCTGACATAACTTCTGTTATGATTTGGGGCCATATAAATACAATTGAATTGAAATAATAATAATAATAAAAAAAAAGGAATAGATAAAACCTGGGTGGAATATATCAGACGCAGGTGCTGCATGCCAGTGTCACAGAATAATGCGTCAGCCACAGAATCTGTGATTTCAAAAATGCGCGAACCTCCACCGGCCAATCCAGTGTCACCCCAGCCCTCACGTCAGGAACAAGCTGAGCAGGCCTTTTGAAAGTCACGCCACGCCACTCTGGATTCTTTAACCCGTGAGTTAGGAACTTGAAGAGAGCTCCTGCTGCTATTCTGACAGTAAACACTCAAGCGCTTTAGTGGGGGGAAGTCATCGACAAAAAAGGACCAAACTGTGCTTGCTCCGCAGTGACGGAATGATGAGCGGAAAATATGCACTGCGAGGAATCATGTCATACCCTAGATAACAATGTGTGGCCTCTACACCCCCCCCCAACAGTGTGAAAACATCCATCTTTCACCTGTAAAATGTGTGCATGCAGTGCTTATAGTATGCCTTTATACCTATATATAATTACAAACCTTTAAACCTGCAATAAACTGGTTTGGCCACTTGGGGGCAGTTGAGCGGAGCGAAGTCGTGAACACAACATTGGCGTGTCATTTAGCGAACAGCTGCACATCCTCCGCGACGACTGTAGCAAGCTCCGTCGCCACCGTGGGTTTAGCCAGCACAAACCCAAGAAAATGAATGCATTTAGCAGCTAAAAGAGGCGGATGTGTCCCTCAGGAGTCGGCAGAGACCAAAAAAAACAGAGCTGAAAGAGAGTCGATATTGAATTAATGCGGCTTTACACTTGTTACTTTAAAAAAAAAGAAAAAAAAAAGGGTGACAGCTTGTACCATATTCACCAGGATGCTCAGGATGCTGCTCTCAAGACTTCCAGACATCACGTTGCAGCCACTTTCTCAGTATTTCTCTCAACAGTAACAGCTACCCTTGGTTAGTCATGTCAGTTGGGTGATTCACCCAAGGACTGGTCACACACACACACACACACATGCAGACACACACACACACACACACACTGTCCTGTGTTTCAGCTCTTAGATTCCCTACAATTTTCCAGTGTCACTTGGCATTACAATGTAAGCAAATGGACTCTTCAACAGACTGACTCAAGTCTAATAATAGTTCTATCGCAACGCAGTCGAGTGTGTGTGTGTGTGTGTTTGGCTGCTGATTTGTTTGTGACATTTGGAGGGGGTCAGCATGTGTTTTTTTTTTTTTTTTCCCTCTCTGTGAATGTGCGCGTCCACGCTTCACTTGCTGCATGCGTCGACGTAGACCGTGTGTCAGTCAGGATCATGCTTCGGCATAATGATGTTGGGGGAAAAAGCTCCCAGCTGTTACAGCCGAGAGCAGATTCATAAAATCTCCAGTTTGCGTCAGATATTTCTTTTCTGACAGTGCGGAGATGTCCACAGTGAGTGTTTGTGTGAGGTTCTAAGAAGCCCCGGAAGAGGCTCTGGTCCTCGAGTTTGGTCTTCCTCGAAGCCCTAGTCGCCTTCTTCCTCCGCCTCATCCGCATCCTCCAGCATGTCCTCTGTCTCCTCTGAGTTGGGTTTCACCGTCAGGGGCTTCAGTCAGACATTCGTCCGTCTGCTGTCTCTCCTGTCTTTGAGCTGGTCTCTCTGCCCTGAGTATGTGGCTCCAGAGAAGCTGGGATGTTCAGAAGTCTCCATGGCTTCGTTTCTGCCCCACTCTTCCTCTCCCTTCTGAGCCTCTCTCTCTCTCTCTCTCTCTCTCTCTCTCTTCCCCAGACTTGTCCCTCAAGTATTTCCGTCTTGATCGTCCCCGTTCACCTACAATCAGCTAAGTGGCAACATGTAAAAGGGAGCAGATCTGCTCCCACAGACAGGCTTCTCCTCCGTCTTCCTGGTTACCAAGGTGACGAAAAAAATAAATGCAGACAGTGTGCCACCAGCAAATGTCTTAAGGCTACATATACTGTCCCCAAAGTGCTATGTCCCCATTTGAGATGCGGGGGAAGAGGGCAGATAGGACTCACACTGGTCTCTTCTGTCATTCTCTTTGTCTCTTATTGTGTCGATAGCTTTAAAAGACCAAGGACTTTTGACAAAAGTATCTGTAAAAACAAACTCAGGCGGAAAACGGAATGACGACGCAAGCATGCAAATTCATCGCAGCCGCTCGGAAAAGACTCAGTTTCAGTGATTTTCAGTGCTTATTCCACTCGTCGCTAATTCGATTTTATTCATGAATTTGCTCTTCTTTTTTTTTTTTTTCGAAAGCCAAAACGTCACATATATAGATACATAAAATAAGAATTATTGATATATTCTGCTCAAAAATGCACACATTCAGTGTGACCAGTGATCATCGGCTGCCACGGACGTCTTGATTGTTATGCTGATTAATCACGACGGCCCTCAGATGCATCTGTTCCAGGTTCCACACCAGGTTTATATGATTTACTGTCATTATTGACTTCTTTTGAAGTAATACGGGATATTAAACCAACATCTGTCAGAATATCTGACAGCAGATGAACCCCTCGGGGAAAAAGAGAGACAGGCGGCGATGCGAAGGGAAAGTAAAGGATGCAGGGAAAGGAGAGAGAGGCCAGCATGGTGTGAGCCCCCTCTACATGGACAAACACCCCCTCAGAATTCAGCAGAACTGGCAAAATGCTGTGTGTGTGTGTGTGTGTGTGTTTGGCTAAAGGGAATATGTGTCCAATAAGGCTCTTGTCCACCCTTCACCTCGTTACAAATTCCTGTGCCATTTCTACACCCCCACACACCCCCACACACACACACACACACACACACACACACACACAGTGTCCCAGGTATTAGAGGAATCCAGTGTGTCTCAGCAGAAATGAGGTGCTGCCCGGACATGTTCAGTTCTTAGACAATTAACCCCTGCCTAGACCCCGACAATGAGAGAGTCAAGATGTCACCGTGGCCCGATAACAGTTACACAATCCACGGAGGTTAAGGGAACATATGGGTGTGTGTGTGTGTGTGTGTGTGTTTATGAGAGAGAGAAACAGTGCCGGTAAGTGAGAGAAAGCAAGCACTGCGTTTAAGGCATGTGTAGAGGTGAGTATGTTTTTCTGCTTTCTGCCGGTGTGTGTGTGTGTGTGTGTGTGTTAACAAGGGTCACTCAGTGTAACATGGATTCAGCAAGTGTCTGTGAGCTTCTTCTTATCTTTTAAAATTAACCTCCCCTGATATCCTGAAAATAATGCTGGGTGACCAGATGGCAATGGGGGGGGGGGGGGGGGGCAGGGACATTCTTTCAGGGCATTTGTGTGTGTGTGTGTGTGTGTGTCTAAGTGTGCATGACAATGTGGGCTGGATGTATTGCCAGCAGGGTTTTGTGATGTGTCTAGTGCTGCCTGCTAAGCGAGCTACTGCACGCAGGGATGCCAGCTATCTCCCTCCTTTAGCTCCTGCCGCTGGCCACCCCCAGCCGGGGTAATACACGAGGCAATGTATGGCCCATGGCACCTGGGGTTTTTGCGACCCCAGGTTGAATTAGTAAGGTGCTCCACCAACCACTGTCCAGCTGCCGCGTGGGTAAACCTCTGCAAAGCCCAGTGGCGATACGGGATGGCAGCAGGTGCTGGCCAAGGATGCGGCTGGGAGTGCCTCGCCAAACCACGCACACGAGCGGCAACGGAGTGATGGCCGTTGAGATTGCGTGACAGAACAGCGTGTCTCCTTGGCAGCTCCCACTGCTCATCCCCTGACAGGGAACAGACCTGGAAAAGGTGGTCTAAAAATTGTCTGCTTCGTGGTGTACACTTTCTTCTGGACAGGGGTCCCCCGAAGGCAACAATTTATGCCAACCTGCCCCCCCCAATTCAGGACTTATACATCTCCAGAGTCAGGAAACGGGACAGGACGTCACAGAACCCATAACACCCTGACACAGCTCCTCCCCCGGGTTCCTGCTGTCCACATGCCAAAGAGTCCTTGAGCGAGACGCTGAACCCAGCCATGTTCAGCACCTTGCATCGGTGTGTGTGTGAGTGTGAGTGTGTGTGAATGGGTGAATGAGAGGCAACATTTGTTAAGCACTTTGTCTGAATATATGCATTTACTGCACATAACCACCCACTTCATGTATTCAATATTTCTTTGCTCACCTTTGTTGTCCTTGTTTTAAGGTGTATGTTTATGTCTATCTTCTTGTGAATCGTTCTTGGAACTGGGTGGAAGCAGAATCCTTTAGGAATACTGTCAGGGACCACAATTTACCACAAGCAGTTGTACCAGAACACGTTTTAATTGAGTTTTCACATTTTCACGAAGCCTTAGCAAAATGAAGTTGTTTGAGTCGCTGTAATGATGTAAAAGAGAAATGCATATTAAAACCTGGAGGTGTAGCACGGTGTGTCACAGGAAATGGCTTTAATTACGGTTTATGTGTCCCGAGTCACACAGCGAAATTGCATTGCGCGGGGGCAGAGGGAGCAGTGAAATTATAACGAGCCACGTGACCGGGGAGCGGTATAAAAACGCCATCATGTAAGGCATCATTTTAATAAGACAGCCATTTTGTTTGAGGATGTCTTTTAAACTGGCGTTTTCACTCACTGGATTTCTGTTCCTCTTTGATTTTCCTTCCTCTCTCTCTCTCTCTCTCTCTCTCTCTCTCTCTCTCTACGAAAGCTCCGCTCGGACGCGCTTTCAGAACGCGACCTGAGAGAAGAGCACTTCGCTGACAGGATGACGAAATGACGATTTCTCATTAAAAGGGCTGGACGCGAAAGAGGCAGCCGGGCTGTCACAAAGCTAAATCATCATTAAATGCCCCCCTCTCGCTGCTCGTCCCTGCTCTGTTTGGACACTAGTTCGGTTTCCATTAAGCTGTAACTCGTTGAAAAAACGTTGTCTAAATCAAACGTGAATCGGTCCGAGTTTCCGCCAGCTGCTGTCATTATTGGATCCGCAATTGAGCAGCAGCGAGGCGTTTCATTTCCACTGCTACTGAAGGGGGATCGAAGTTAATCCGCCCAGCTACCCCTGCCCCCGGGCCCCAAAGATGCAGCTTCAGGCTCAGCAGCCCTGTCTCCCCATCCCCACCCCACTACCAAAGAAACCAACCCCACTCCCAACTGAAGCAGGAGGTGAGCAGCGTTGCGTTGAATGACACGTCACTTTGCAGGATTGCAGGGGGTCCCCGTGGGAAAAATGGCAAGAATAATAAGAAGACTTTAATGACTTTTTCCCACATAATGATCATTGTGTGAAACAAATCATTCTGTAGATGATGACGTTTTAGACTGTGATAGATGGCCTTTAGCACATTTCTTATGGAGGGTCTCAGTTCCAGCTGTTTGCAGAATGTTGCATGTCTGCACAGTGTTACACTTAAACAGCTCACAATATTGCGCAGTACGTATCCGACTACAAGAGAGCTGCAAAAGGTAGAGTTACTTAAAGCTTTTAATGGGTCAACCGGGTCCTGGAGGTGTGGTTACAGCCTGTGGTGGTGGTGGTGGTGGTGGTGGTGGTGCCCAATGTGATATCTTTTCATGTGGCCCAAAATCCCCATGGCGCGGCGCCACTCTTTACTAGCTTTTTTAACTCACCCTCTCACCATCTTGTTTTTGCTTTTTCGAGAGATTTCAACAGCAGCTCTCGCTTTTCTCTCGGAAAAATAAAGATAGTAAGTGGAGTTTCGAGGGTCGAGTATTGCAACATCAGTGTATCTGAAACATTTGTGAAAACCTTTTTTTTTTTTTGTGCGATATTTTGGCTCTTTCATTTTGAACATCCAGCCTTTCCACTTTTATGTCAAAATGTTTAATATTGAGAAAGGGTGGGGTGGCTGTGGTGGTACAGGGAGAGAAACAGCCACTTAAATAATAAGTAGTAATGAAATATATTCAAATGATAATGACGTACCCATTGTATTGCTTTCTTTTCCATCATCACTTCCGTCCCACCTGACCGACACCACCCCCAAAAGATAAAGAAATGGACATACGCAAAAACTGGAGAAACACCACAGAACTGCATGGCTTGGTTACACGCTACGTCTAATATGCACCATGTGGCGCGGCGGTGGAAGTGTCTTTCACAGGGTCAATACAGCTGAGGGCAAAACAAGAAAGAGCAACTACCCCAACAGGCCTCTGCACACAAAGCTGAGCACACAGTCAACAACAATTCTGGTCACTGCACTGTTGTTATTTATCTTATCTTATTTTTATTTTTATTCTTATTCTTATTTTAGCTTTTATATTCTACTTATTTGTTATCAAAACAATAGCACCTTCAGACCACAGCAAATTCCTTGTAATGTATGTTACTTGGCAATAAACAGTTTCTGATTCTGATTCTGATTCTGATCTTGGTGAGTACTGTCACAACTGCAGCTGATACAGGGTTACAAAAGCTCCCCCTCGTACACATTCTGCATGCAGCCTCGCTGGGGATTAGGGTATGCTAAGCTATGTGTTTTTTTGTTGTTGTTGTTGTTGTTGTGATGAACTCTGACATGTTTTGAATAAATTTGCGGCAACTCAAAAACACTATCATTATTATTCTTGAGGACAGAGCGGGATTCAAGTTCAGCGATTCGCTCCCCCCCACCAAGATGGAGCACACGGGAGAGGGGATTGAGATTTCCTGCCTTGTGTATGCAGCAATCAGTCAAAACCTGGCATGAGAAAGGAGAATTAGTTACGAGAAGAATCAGTGATTGTTACTCGGTGTAAAGGCAGATGGTTTCATGTGATACATTCAAAAGAAAAGGATGTCACGGCGAACATTACATGTGCCCTCTGTGTTCATGCGTAAATTGCCACTTGGTGGGCAAGTTTGAACGTGTATCGTCAGATACTTTGGCGAAGTTTGATCATTTGGCAAAGTAGAAAATTCGCTAAGACACCGAATGTCACTGCAGACTCATCGTATGACATATCTGAACGCCATTTGAAACACTTGATATCTCGCGTCCAAAGAATGTCTCAGTGTGCGTATTTTGGTATGATTTGAAGACTTGTGGGGATGTAGACGTTAACTGATTTTGCGCATTCTGATGGACCTCTGACTCGATCTAAGGGTTGTAGTGAGGCAATCGTCATCAATGGATTTGCTGAAATCATTTCAGCTCTCTAGGATATACGGTTAAAAAATCCAGGATATCAGGGTTGGGGTTAGTGATTACGAGATATAAACTTTTCACATTCGTGGCGACCCCTAGTGGCAGAATATCTGCGCAACAAAGCTTTAATTTAAGACACAGGTTTGGAAAAAAATGTGTAATTTCAAAACCTTTCTAGTTGTGTTTTTTTCTGTAACTAGCTAAACTCTGGTTTTGCCTCAAACAAGATGTTGGGGTAGCACATAACACAGAGAGTGCCTGCTAACATGTTTTTTTTTTATTTGTCCAAAAAGAAAAAAGGAGAAGCAGAAGGAAAGTTTTCTCTGCAATTCCATGTTGCCACTCTGTCACTGTGAAAGGCTCCACGCTGCAGGTTATAAATGAAAGATGGGCCTGGTTTGGGGTGTGAGGGCTAATGTATATATTTGTGATGTTGTTCCGCTGGTGTGGAAGTTTCCTGTAAACTAGTGCTTTGAGCTAAATGCTAATGTCAACATTCTAACAATATTGACATGTTTTGCACGTATAATGTTCAGCATGTTCGCTACCGTCCTGGCTAATTTGCTAATTAGCACTGAACACAAAGTAATGTCATTTGTTTTGCAGGTGTTTTGTCACAGGCCAAAGTACTGATGTCTGTACAAAATGTGCCTATTCTATTGCGTAGTTGAACTGTTACATAGGTTTATTACTTGTGTGTTAGTTGTTAGTACCACCACACCTTCCTACTATATACACACTTGATCAAGGCGCTGACCTGAATAGTTAGGATGGGTCAACTGAAGACCGATTTCCACGGTAAATACGCACTGTCATTGTAAGTGCACCAAATGCAATTCATTTGCAATGCTACGCAACACAGATCCTCGTCAGTAACACGTGCAATTACTTCATCGTATCGTGTCTTCAAATGAATAATACATTTTTTTTCCTGTATGGGAAAAAGTATCGACGATTTCAAAGTATTTGATACATGCGTGTGAAATGACTGGAATTACACACGAAATCCTGTCCTAAAGAAGAATGCCATACAGCTTTTTTTTTTTTTTTTTTACCATATTTGATGATTTGAATTGTAATAGTCAATACTGGTGTCATATTTAAATGTCATATATATACAATTTGTCCTCATATGGTTGCCTATGACTCATATCATGCGTACAGTCAAATGAGAACAATAATACATAAATAACAAATGATGTAGTATATCATATAATTTGGGTTTGATGAATCAGACATGAAATATTTCAGGATTGTTTTCATTGAAACCACCGGGCATAATTTCGGTCGCTGAGTGCATTGTATGATGGTTTGTGATCTTGGAGGCTTGACTGCATGACAGACGTGGAAACCTCACGGACAAAGACGTGCAGTTTTGAGAGCTAGGCCTTGAGAGCTAATTGTGAGCTACCACTCACAATTATAATTTTTCCATCAATATTCCCCAGTGTTTATCTACATTAACTTAAAGGGAATCTTTGTATTATTAGTGTGGGCAGTCAAGCAAATGAACAATGTTCAACTTTCAGTTGTCAAAGTCAGTATGGAGGATCTCTGGAAGTGTTTTCTTTCTCAAAGATATGGCTTTGTTCTTCAGAATGCTCTGGAAATCCTTAAATGCGTAAATTCACCCTGTCCTTGTGTTCAACCAGCTTGAGCGTTGAGACTGACAGTTGTTACGTTGTATGAACATCATTTGTTTTTTTTGGGAGAATTCTGCATTAAGCTTGTAGGTGGGATGAGTATTAGATCTGGTAACTTATGGTTAATGTCAAAAAAATGTATCATGGACGTTAACATATTAATGCAAAATAAATAGCAGTGGTGCTGGAGCCTTCTCAAGCAGCCCATCTTCCTCATTTTTAGATAAAAACAATACGTTGTCTTGATGCCTACTTGACAATTCGTTTTGTCCTGTAAATTCCTAACATTAGTCAGCCTGAAGACATGTTTGCTCTTTGTTCGTACTTCAGCAGTCAACGTGGACGGCTGTGACTTCTCACATGGACAGTGGACGGGCACGTGCCCCTGTGCTGAACTCTGAACTAAAACTGGGGGGGGGGGTCTGTATAAGCAGGTGCAGCAAAACAAGGCGGCAACCTCACGACCCAACCCAAAAGAAGAGCTCCTATTGTTTGTTGTGTCTGGCAATCGCTTGCTGACATGTACGTCACAACAGCTTGATGAGTTGAGAGTCCCCCTGCTCTCTAGCGAGTGATGAACATGATGACATGATTTGCAGGGAATGATTTTCTGTTAACAGCCGATGTGACATCAGTGGATGGTGAAGCATTAGACACATCCAAACTCAAATTGCTTCTCGTTGTTGTGGTGCTTTGTCACGTGCCTCAAGGCTCTCTGGACAGCTTAGCCATAAATTAGATCTTCTTAACCCAGCAAGTCCTCAAGATGCCCTCTCAAGCATTAGTCAGACACTTGTTGAACAATAACAGAGCTCCAGATAGAGAAATATGAGTGTGTGTCAACGACCGATGACCAAATGACGTTTCAGTCCAATGCAATCACCCTGAAATGCTCTTTTCTTATTCAAAAAGTCTGTTCATACAACTGAAGACCTTTCCTGTTTAATGTTGTTATAGTGGGAAAATACAACACATTCCTTTCCCACCCTGAAGAGTTAATTTGTGGTCACGGGGATTTGCTGTAGTACCCTTTGACCCTTGTAAAAGGACTATAGCTTTCTTTACGTATTTTCAGCTGTGTGGTATCAGATGTAGTTGTAACAGATAATCTTTTATTGTAACCATGGTTTTAAAAGATTTTTTTTTCGTTTTTTGGATGGAATGCTTTACTTTCAATCAATCCGATACTAATGACATCCCCATCAGTGTCCGCTGTACTTTGGGTTTCGTGCTAATAAGCAAATGTCGGCATGCCAAGACCCTGAACTAACATAGTGAACATGGTAAACATTATACCTGCTAAACATCTAAATGCTAGCAGTCAGCGCGAGCACACATTTCGTCTATGTATGTGTGATGGAAACATAGGAGCTGGTTAAATACTGATTGAAGAAGTTTCAGGAAACTTGGATGCCTCACGCAGAAGCATAATAGCTTGAAAGCGGAGAATAGAGAGCAGTGCAAATGAATACTGTGTAATGCTAACCCAATTCTGAAGGTTACTTCCTGGCGAGGACTAGGAGGAACTACGCTTACCCAAGTTCAGTCACGTTGTATGTCCCTGCAGGTCATATTCAGAGGAGGCAGTGGAGGTAGTGGAGTCTGGGGCAAACTTCGCCCACAATCTTGGTCAATTGGGAGACGGAGACAACCTCGCCTTATCAGGACAGCTTCAGTCTGAGCAGCCATCCTTGGAGACAGCAAGCTCAACGATTGCTCTGAAAGAGACAGCCAATGACCGACTGCTTTTAGGTAATATGACACAGTGGTTCGCCCAGGTCACATTTGGGTCATTTGTAAACCCTTTAGCTTAAAGAAGGAACATTTGAAACGCTTGTTTCATGTACTGTATTGTATTCAACATCCATGATCCTGTTCTCCTTAAGCGTTGTTGGTCAATTTGCCACTGGTGGGAAATTATTTCCACACCAAGGTATCCTATTGCCCAACCACCTGCCCTCTTGACCCAATCTCCTCTCACCTATTTCAGTCTATTGCTCCTGTTCTCCTTCCTTTCCTCACCCACCTCATCAACACCTCTTTGGCGAGAACTGGGAGTCTCAGGCTCTGCACTCTCCTACCTGTTCATATCCTACCTCAAGGACCGCACTTACTCGGTAACTGTGTCTGAACATTGTTGCCTCTCAAATGGGGTCCCACCACAGCTGTCTTGAGTGTCTGGCTGACATCTCTCAGTGAATGTTTGCACACCACCTGAAGCTCAACTTTGCCAAGACTGAGGTGCTCTTCCTCCCAGGGAAGGCATCTGCCATCCAGGACCTCTCCATTACCATTGAGAACTCTGCAAGGAACTTGGGTGTGACACTGGATGACCTGCTGTCCTTCGCTGGCTACATCGCCGTGACAATCCTGCAGATTCATTCTCTACAACATCAGGAAGATACGTCTGTTCCTCACCCACTCTTTCTCTATCTGTTTTTGTTTCTAAACGTAGCTCTTGAAGCAGTTCAGCATATTCAGGGAAACTGATGTACTTGCATGACTCTTGCCATTTTTGGGTCGTATTCCGATGGTGAATGCACTCATTGTTAGGTTGGATAACAGTGTCAGCTCAATAAATGTAATGTAATGGTATTTCCCAAATGGATAAAATCCACAAACAATGACTGAAACCTTCAATATTGTGAAAATCGGGCCCGACCGGGGCTTTAAACTCTGGAGGCCACGTTCATAATCATAATGGTGATTTTTGTATTCGTCTTAGTTCCAAAGAGTGAAATAAAATGATGTTCTTAATGTCCTCTTCTAAGTTGCAGGCGTACAACAGCAACAGGAGGGGAATGGAAGTTCAGAACTCTTGAGACAGGGATTTGACTTCCATTTGCTTTGCGATAAACAAGTATGCTGAGCTTTTCCATGACTCATCACAACCTAAATCCAAAGCTGTTTGTCACCGACTCAATCCAAACCAAAGTGCAAGCTTTGTGAGCTTTCTCTCCGGACAGAACAGTCGGAGCCGCAAGTGCTCATAGCGCTTAACTTTTTAAGACACTGATTAACATCCACACTGTGTGCTCTATGACGCTGAAGCATCAAAAAAGCATGACAGTAGTGGCTGTGCCAATATCGTTATTTTGTTTAAAGGGGAAATAAAACTCCCTTCCATAAAATTGGTATTCATTATTC
Source organism: Enoplosus armatus (assembly GCF_043641665.1). Taxonomy (NCBI): domain Eukaryota; kingdom Metazoa; phylum Chordata; class Actinopteri; order Centrarchiformes; family Enoplosidae; genus Enoplosus; species Enoplosus armatus. The sequence continues at coordinate 2,056,518 of NC_092189.1, forward strand.
ATCTGCGCGGCAAAGTGAAAGACATTATTATTTTAGTGTTGATAAGCTTTCATTGCTCCTTCATGCGTTTTAAGTTAGTAATGACGATCATAATTACTGTGACGGCTATAAACACTAAAGCACAAAAAGTAGCAGAAAAGTCAGACGGAAGACACAGACTTTAATTCAATGCCAATTTAGACCATCTTCTTGAACGGTGAAGGAAAACAAATGGAAAATGTGACTTTGTCATGAACCCATCGACCATTTTGTTCCTCCATTCAGGAGATAACTAACGCTACGTTTGAATTTAGAAGTAATTTGAGGGCAGAGGGCCTTTTAAAATTTGACGATGGCTGGCATTGCAAGTCAGAAAAGCGGCGCGTTGAAATTAGATTCAAGATTTGAGTATGTACCAAGGTGAGTCCTATTTTACTGCCGGACAAAGCATAGAGGCCCTCGCTTTGCTCAAGTGGTGGATTTCATGGGTGCGCTCATTTGGTAATTTGTTGGCTTGCCATAACACTGCCTGGATCATAATGAGCAAGGAGTGGACATGAGTGAAGTGGAATCTGGTGTCAGAAATGACTCCTGCCTCCAACTGAAGCCACAGCAGGAGTAACTGCAGGCATCATCCGCCACTGCTCATACCTACGTTGGGGTTGTCTTTTTCACTGTGATATGAATTCTTCAACAAGTAGACACGCGTCATTAAAATCAGGCAAGAGTACAAGGTGTCAGTTCTCTCTGTATACAATATTCATTTTACAGGGGATCAAAAGTGTGTTTCTTCAGTTAGACAGTCTTGTGGTTCTGGCCTGGATGCTGCAGAACCTTTTTTTTTCTAGATGGCAGTGGGGTGAACAGTCCATTGGAGGGGTGAAATTAGTCTTCGATAATGTTGACGGCCCTGCTGGGGCAGCATTTTGTAGATGTCCTGAATGTAAGGCGGGGGGGGGGGGGGGGCAGCCTCATCACCACCGGCTGCAGGGCCTTACTGTCAGGGGTGTTGCAGTTGCCATACCGAGGTGCGATGCCACTTGTCGGGACACTTTTCTGAATGTAGAATCATTCAGGAAGCAACCAATTAAGGAGCAGCAGAGGTCAAGCCACGATTAATTTTCCAACAAACACTTCAGAATGCATAACTGCTACATACCATACAGGGTCTTCTAGGGGACTCTTGCCTCATGCTGATTGCACAGCTCTAAAATGAGAAGTTTCCTGGTGACTATGTGTCATTTGTTGCATTTGGTTCTATGGGGAAAAGGCAGCATAAAGCACGATTGTCACTTCTTTTCATGTAGATACCACGTGGAACAGCTGGCTCTGCAGTGCTAACAGGAATCCAAATAAAGGCAAGCGTGAGCAGTTTTCCTCTGTCTTCTGCCACCGAACAGCTCCAGTGGGGCGGCAGAGAGATTAAGGGACTCGATGCTAATTGTGGAACGAGAGATAAGCACGGTACTTGAATTTACTCCGCTGATTTTTTACGGTGTTTCAAAAGTGGCTGACATTTCAGTCACAAACCCACATTTGTGTAACAGTAAGTCTTCGGCTGCCTCTTTCTTTTCTGTCCACTCGGTGAAAACTACATAGGTTGAAAACGCTATATAAGTGAGATCATTTACCATTTACATTCATGTCACAATGGAGGGGTGGCAGATCAAAGGTTCCTGCAAGAAAATGCCCTAAAAGTTTTAGATTGCCTGTATGTCAAACAAATGGAAACAAGTTTGGTTTTTATCCCAGAAGCCATTGAACATGTGCAGTAAAATAAATGGCCAGTTTATCTTGTGTATGCATTGATAAATGCACTTGACACTTTTTGACATAATGTGCCTTAGCGGTGCTGGATATAGTTGATCAGTTATGGAGTGGCCACTGCCATTCATCCTGAATTTCAATTCTCTTAAACATGGTCATTTTTTGTATTTTTCGATTAATTCAAATGAATTGCCTCAATTTGCCTCAAGTATTTTGAATGGAATGGAAATGAATACACTACCTGAGAATGGATCCTGTTAATGCTATCTGCTATCTTTACTTCCTGGTGCTTGGACTTTCTGGCCATAAAATCAGGATTATGGCAGGAAATGTCCATGAATTGAATTTACATGGACTTCCTGAATTTCAGCATGCTCCTCCTCAGTGCTGTTTTTTTTTTTTTTAATTTTAGCAAATGATAGCACCAAGTTCTTAGCAGAATGTAAGCTTTCAGATACAAATATTTCCCCTTTGGCACTTTGCTTCCCAGTCGTGGTCTAGGGTGCTGGATTAAGACTCCAGTCTGCCAGATTTCCATCACATGTAAAATAACACATTTAAGTAAGTGGGCAAATACATATAAATATCCTATGTGCCACATATCCACATGGTTGAGATAAACTCATTGTAAGTCTCTTTGGATAAAAGCGTCAGCTAAATAAATGTCATGTCATGTAATGAAGGTGTTTTTTTTTTAAACTGATACTACAAATTTGATCTTGACACCTTATAAAGTCGATGTGCTGAATGTGTCAGCAAACAGTTGCCCGTTTACACAACCAGCAGAGTCGCTGGGTGTCCAAGAGACATGATTCCAAATGAATGGTGAGATTGCGCGTAAATCACACGTTACTCTACCTCTCGCTCTGCTTTTTTGGTCTCTCCTGAGAGAAACATCTGGCTCTCAAGCTACATTTCTCTCTTAATAGCTCTTAATAAAGCTGCCAATCCGCGTGATCTTCAAAAGTACTCTGATATCAGTGTTAACACACACTTTATACGTTCTTCATGTCCTCACCTATAGCGTTGTCTCATTTTATCCATAATCACCCGTTCAGGTCACAAGTATAGGACACTTGTGCATCACATCCCCGGTGAGAGCCACCCTCATAGGTTAAATTCCTGCTTCTGCCCCTTTCTGCATTATAATCTCCTCTATATCCTCACTCCTCTGCTTTTTCCCTCTTCCTATCCATCACTGCAGTAAAGCCAGGAAAATGGAGCTGTATTTAAAATACACTATATGCCCAGATTTATGGGGTCAAACCCCATTTGCAATCTTCCCCTCTTATTATACCTTCCATTCTTCTCTGCCTCACTTTTTTTTCTCCCCCCGTTCACCAACAGCCAATAAAATCGATTGTATTGTCCTGTACTACCAGGATGGGGTCACATAAGAAAGTCATGAGTTGAAATTCAGCCACAACCCCTTTTAAAGTCCGTCTGTCACCTCACTCAGTGGGATCATATGAGAAGTCAGCAGTCCCATACAATGTGTGTGAGCCACTTTTAAACACTGTTTCCAGATCTGCCTTTGCTACGTGGCAACTTTACACTCTTCTGGGCCCAGTGACATCAAGATATCATTTCTAACTTTGGGTGGATGTAAAGCCGCTGTCCGTTTGTCCTGCATCTTTGCACAGAGTATCATAATTAACGAGTGAGGCTTTACTAGAAGTGCTGCTGAAATAGTTTCATTTTCCCAACGTTGACACAGCATTTGAAAAGGTGGACGAAACTTTTCTGACACTTCTGAAAAGCTTTCAGTAAAGAGGATGTGCAAAAAACGACAGCATTGTATGACTTGTCCGAGCATCCTCCCAAAATGTCTGGTTATGGTTTCAAAAATAGACCCAAAATGAAAGCCGACCAACTCCGACACAGGACCACTACCTGGCCGCCACCTGAACACCCTCCCTCCACTGACCTTCCAGCAAAGTCAAAATATGTTGTTACCACCATCAGTGGGGCTTTTTAGTTATTCTGTGACGATGTGTGTGTGCAATACACATTCTGCAGTATTAACTACTGTGACAGCCCGTAGGCCTCAAGGCCTATTTCCTGATTACTAGGTTTTTGGGATCTGGGGAGTGGCTTATCAGGAGTCATGGCTGACACATGGGTTGGTGTGACTACCCACCTATTTATATAGGTGCCTGAATAGTCAGTCTGTCTCTCTCCTCTCAGGGTTACACGCACACACACCCACACACTGCACACACCGATGAACTGGCTGCAGACTTAAGTTTTCTTAAATGTTAAATCCATTTTACTTTAAAGAGTAATGTGCGGTCCCCACGTTTTGTCCTTCCTTTGAGCCGGGTCTTGACACATCCTAACATCCTAACATAATGTGGGCTCTATTTTCCTGAGACTGGGCGCAGATGCAAAACAAGCAAAATCCCCAAATGGGCGTGACCAGCGGATTTCACGTTGGAAATTATATTTTGTTGCACATGACGAAAAAAAAGTGTAGTAAACAGAAAGAGGAAAGGAAAGGAAAACCTCGGCCCACTGAAGCCAACTTCCCTGTGGCTGCAATTACAGTTGGTCCGGGGAGGTTTTAACACAAGTGCAATGTAGTGCCAAAATGAGCACCAAAGTTGCACTCCTAATCAGCATAAACACAGCCTCTGCTTCGCATCTGCTCCCACCTCTGAGCAAACACCTTCGTTTGGTGCCAGGAAATGACCAGATAGGCCCACACTCAAAAAAAAAAATAGACTTGTGCTCGAGGAAAATTGCATAACACTGCATTTTTCCCAGAACTGGTTTTGCCCCTGCAGGAAAATAGTCCAACTAATGACCTGATGCGGCCCGGACATCTGCAAGACGTTTTCACCCAACGAGAATGTGTGGGAGCTGTTGGGTCTCTGTGAATGATATTGTAAAGAACACGGTCTAGACCTGCTCTATATGAACAGTGCCTTGAGATAAAAAAAGTGAATTGAATGTTAGGATGTCACAAACAAAGGTATCCAGCAGCTGTGTCTCAGTGAGGAGAGATCAAATGGAGGTGTTTGACATGTTTTATTGAGGTTAGCAACAGTGGAAGACTTTGGTGATCCTGCAGGTCATGGTGGTGACGGGGAGGTGGTAAGTTGTACAATTGTAGGTCTGAAAGACAGTGACATGAGAATTTCGATGGTATTTAAAGAACTGCATCCAAAGACTGTTTGAATGGGCTGATATGACGCACACAGACGTTCAAGTTTAGGTCGATTTGTGGCCGCACATTGGCTAACTTAGGGTTCATAAAACACACACTAAAAAAAAAGACGCTAAAAATAAGATAAAGAAAACATGGAATTGCAGGAAACATCCATGGATGACAAGATAGGACACTCGTGTGTGTGTTTAAAGGTTGCTACACTAGAACTTAAACCCAGTTTTCTCCTCCCAGTCAACTGAAAGAAACTGCTTCTCACATAAGTCTATCTCTGCTTGCTTGATTGATTGATTGATCGATCGATTATGGCACTCCCTTCTACCATTATTACAAAACTTATTACACTTCAGTCAATGAAAAACGTTGGGGTAATTTTGAGAAATTCAAATTTATGGACACAGTTCATGTGAAGATTGTGCTCTACCATGTAAAGATAAGCACATTTTGAACATACGGTTTCCATGTGTTGCACAAAAGCTTGGCATTCCAAGCTGACTGTCGTTTTGTAGCAAGCCAGTTAGCTTGGTGGCTAACGGGTAACGATAACTTCACGCACTTTATTGAAGAGACGTAGGCTATACCATCAGTTCTTAATTGTCTGCAAACCAGGTTTCTAAACATTCTTTGTTGGTCCACAACATAGTGAGACAGTGAGAACGTGGCAATATATGTTCACCTTTATTGTAACAATGTGAGCATCATCTTAAAAAAATAAACAATTATAAATCCATCAGATGAGCAATCAGGACTCTTGTTTCTTGTAGTTCAGTAAAAGTTGTCTCGCTGTGACTGCTGTGAGATATTGACGGAGAGATGTCTCACAGAAATCATTTGGAAATAAAATAGCTGAGTGCTGGTTTGGGGACAAGTTACACCATCATCACCTTATTGTGTGCTTGCTTCCCCCCCCAAATTCCCTGAAAAACGCAAGTGCATAATAATCTTGCGTCAGTGACTGGGAGTTGGCCTAGAAAGTCAACTCAGACTAGTGGAGAGGATCATTTTTCTGTGCAGAATATTTTCAGCCCTTTTTCTCTGATTGGTGTTTGTTTTGCCGATTTACTGTTTGTCTCTTTTTGTTTCAATGATCCGGTGGTATTGAGTCATGCTTTTGTTTGTTTTCTGTTTGTCTGCGTGTGTGTGTGTGTGTGTGTGTGTGTGACTTGTAGCTATGGAGACCCATTTAAAGTGTCAGTAATGACTATGATGATTATGATGATGACAGTAAATTCCTCCTCCGGCAACAGCTGTTCACACACACACACACACACACACATGCACAACCAAACACACATGTATTATTATTGATAAGACAACAATATTTCAAACTATTAATTTACTAATGCATTGGCCAAATGTATTAAATAACCATGACATTTCATCCTCATCAATTATTGTCATAAAGTAATCAACTGTAAAAACTGCCTGGCTTATAATGGAGAATATGAGAATGTCCATATTGAAATGTAACAGTTGTGGTTTTCATTGTTTTAATTGACTTGGCCTGTAATGATCAGCTCCAGCCATCAGTTTCTGGTGCCATGACATCAAAATTTTCACACTCACTTCTCGGAAATATCCCACTTATGGATGTTTGTCCAATAATTGCAGCGGGTCTCCTACCTTGGGCCAGACAGATCAGGTGGTCCTTGTCCTCCACCTGTTTCCTCCTTTAATTCTGGTCCGTTATTCTTTTTTTTTTTTTGTATCAACTTTAATGTCAAACCATTTTAATTTACTTACCCGAGCCACAGTCCGTATCTCAGGGGACACAACATTCACCACCTCAGTTATTGCGGCCCAGAATGATTTTGATTCACCAACAAAATTGGCCGGGGCGCACGTTTCGTGAATCTGACGGTAATTTTGCGCGCGCACTTATTTTGCGTGCAAAGGAAGAACATTTCTACGCACATATTAGTGTCAAAACCTGGTTCCTTCTAATGTAAAATTGGTGAAGTTCCCCTTTAAGGAAGGCTATTCGCATGCTACGATTCTCACATTGCAAACAATGTTCACATGCTGTTGTTTATACCTTAGTTTAGTGTCTTAGTTTAGTGTGTTAGCATGCTAACATTTGCTAGTACTAAACACAAAGTACAGCTGAGGCTGATGGGAATGTCAATAGTTACAGGTATTTGATCATAAACCAAAGCATTGGACAAACTCAAATTTTTATCTGAGAGGAAAACTTATCAAAAGTTATCAAACTTATCAGTTCGTTCCCCCAAGTGGTTGAGGGTTATGAATGTGTGTACCAAATTTCATGACAATCCATCCAATAGTTTTCGAGGTATTTAACACAAAACCACAAAGGTTGTGCTGGACGAAAAGTCAGATAACTAGTCAGTAGTATTTGTCCTCTGGGGACCACGAATATCTGTACAAATAAAATGCATGAGTGCACTGCGGTGCGTGCAGATGCAGTGGCCAGTGGCTTTCTCAAACTTTGCTACATTTTTGTTTTAATTTGTTATTTTGTCGCCTTTTATTTTTGAAGCACTTAAATACTTGAATTTTTTTTGTTGTCCAACTACTTGATTATTTACTCTGAAAATCTAAAAGAGAAGTGGTAAAATGCAGAACCAACTCTGAAGGTGCCAGGATTAAGCTCGACGAAGCTAACGCTGACAGTGCTGGTAATGTACTAAAAGACGGCTGTCCAGATTATACCACTGCCTCCTTGACAGGTAAACCCCCAGCTTCGAAGAGGGTGATGCATACACACAGGAGCTCTGAGCAAGCCGACTCAAGTGGCATAATTGCCTCTCTTTCTGCGCTGGTGAACACAAGTTCTGACAACATTGAGATCTTTTGGTATTGATTTTAGTTATACTAGAAACAAGCATCAACAGAGTCTCTTTGATTTAAAAAGCCAATGCTATTGCCTTTTTTTCTGATATTTCTGATCTCTAGAAATCAATAGAAAGGCAAAGGCAGCAGGTCAAGAATGCTTTCTAACTTTCTTTTGGTTTGTCAGATCTCTGTCCCCATATCCAGTGATACACTTCTGGTTAATTGGTTGGTTAATTGAGTTGTCCTGTTCATTAATAACCTTGTCTTTGTCTATAGCTTCTGTTAATGCCGGGGGGCTGAGACAGGATTGTAAACGCAAAGCCTCGTTTTCATTTGGTAAACAGCTTAAAACTGTTAACCGATGTTGTTGGTGTGTGGGGAGGATAGATGATAATGACAGATCTTTCACCTGGAAAGGCAGGGCAGGCTCCAGCCAATGCTGCATCGATTTCTAGTGAACATCCAATTCCATCGATAAAGATAATATTACAATTAATATCCTTACCTCTTACTGACCAGACCATCCAACATCCGATTGTTTGTACCAGCTAATACACTTGGTAGATCTTCCTATTGAAAACTAAAAAATGTATTAGAACATGAAGAAGTTAAAATGGAGGTCAACAAATGAATGCTACGGGTTTTTTCAGAAAGCATAGAAAATAATGCTCTTCTGCCTAGCCTCACTCAAGGTCTGATTACATTGATGCCATTGACCCAAAATAGATTCTCATTATAATAATGATTATAAAATGATTGCTCTGATGTTTGCAAAGAGAGTTAAAGCGGTCCAGGACTCAATTATCGATGAGGCGCAGTTATAGAAATAGATGTATTTCTAATAATATTACACTTGTCTTGGACATACTTGACTAGTCTGAACTGATATCTGAAGATAGTTGTATCCTCTTTCAAGATTTCTGTGAGGCCTTTGATACAGCAGAACATCAATTTGTCTTTCACTCCCTCGACAAATTAAGCTTTTTCGTAAGGCAATAGCTCTGTTGAAAGGAAACATGGCACAACCCCTAGATTTAATTAGAAACGTTTCTAATTTTTACTGTTTTTACTTTGCATACGAATCCTCACAACCTATATATTATTAACAGTGGCGCACAAGGAATCTCCATAGCAGGTCGGGATATCAGTATTAGTCAACCTGCTGATGACACCACACTCTTTTCGAAAGAGGCAAGTGTGATACTTGTTGCCCTTCATATAATTAATGACTTTTCTAAGGTGACCTATTAGCAGTTAAAGACTGTGATGTATACACTACTTGCAATACCCCTGTAAGGGAGGAAGTTACATATTTGGGGCTCTCTATTTCTATAAGACCAAACATCAAGATGTTCTTTCCTGGATTTCACCACTTTAAATAATACCTTTTATTTTTTTTTATTAATTGGGCTAAGCATTTTCTAAAAGATCCTATTTCAATCTGGAATTTTATGCCCATTACATTTTCTCTCTTTTCGGTGCCCTGAGCTTTATTTTAAGTTGTAATTATAACGTAGACAGACTCCCTTGATACTGACATCTTTGATATACAAGCACAACTTCTCATCACACAGGTATCTATATTTGCGTTAACATGGTCAAGGGTATTGCTGAGCAATGTATTCCAAACCTTTCTGGCAGCTACAAAGCCCTCCCCTGCTCCCATTTTGTTCAGTCAGACCATATTTCCCTCCTCCTGCCCACTTACTCCCAGCTCATTAAAAATGTCAAACCATAAAAAAAAAAAACAAGCGTGGACTGACGAAACCACAGCAGTTCTACAGTACGGTGCACAGAGCTTTTGAAAGCACAGAAAGTACATGGTTCAGAGATGCCGCCTTCAGAAGACCAGCCAACGTCAGTATCCACGGCAAATGTCCCGCTGAGAGTGACTGAGTAAAGCTGCCGGCCTGATAACCATCCCTGGCCCTGTACTAAGAACATGTGCCAATCAGTGACATGTTAGAAAGTCAGTAAATGACATTGACGAGCTGTCACAGGAGATTGCTCCCGCCTGCTCCAACTACTTACCGCTCCGTGGCTTTCACCTCCATTATTAAGAAGTGCTTTGAAAAACTGGCCGTAGCATGAAGGCGGCTACAACTTAGCCCTGTCATTTTTTTCCAAACTGAGCCCAGCCCACTTAAAACAAGTGAGAGGAACGCAGGGAAAAAAATCTTCACAATGGGAAATAACCAAAACTATTCAGGTCCAACTTTGGCGGATTACTTTGTGTCATTCATAGTTAGAAGCTGATCGGGGAGGATTGATTTGGAAATATGGCTTCGGGTTAAGGAGAAATCTGATTACTGACCTGCATGTAAAAAAAAAAAGGTTACTGCACTGCAAGAAAACACGTTATGATTTTTTTTTTCTTCTCCGCCTTAACCTGATTTCCCTCCAGTAACATTATGCGCATGTAAACATAATCAGCGAGGCACAGACAGGTGTGACAAGATGGAATCGGTGAGGAAGCGGCACGTAATGAGGAAAAAAAAAACGACTTGGAAGAATGGAAGAAAAGACAAAAAGAAAGAAGGCAGAAATTCCCATCCAGAGTTTGAATTGTGAAAACCCGTCGGCTTGTGGGGCTGACTGCTTCCTGTTTATTCCCTGGGCTCGGCCCTTTGATGTCTCGTCTCTTGAGGAGAGCGTGTGCCTGGGATCTGTGCGAGTGTGTGCTTGTGTACAGTATGCATGCATGTGTGTGTGTGTGTGTGCGTCTGAGCAGGTGAGCGGGGCCCTTTGAACGCGTCGAGAGCAGGTAAATTGGCTTGTAGCTCATGTTCACAGACGGCACCTGTCACCGTGAAGCCTGTTCGTTAGTGAGCGAGCGCCACACGTGCTGGAAATGAGCCATGGATTAACATTAGAAGCTCTCAGCAGCTGCAACATGCCGACCGACAACTTTTATTTGTTTCCCTTTCTTTCCTCTATAATTCCCTTGTTTGTTTCTTCTCACTGACTCCACCCTCCCCACCCCACAGCATTTCTGCTCTGTTGTACTTCCTGTCTTTTCTGGACATACATATTGGTACGTGATTGCAGAGTTCAAAAGTTCGGCGAGTCCAAAGTATCCGTAGGTTTCCCTGGGTTTTTTTTTTTTTCTTTCAGCCAGCCTCAGAGTCATGCCGGTGTCTTTTAGCGCCGTGCAGAGTGAGAAGTCAGCTGTGTTCTTGCAGCCCACTGTGAACTGAGGAAAGGAGCCATTCATCCCGGTCTTACCGCTCTCCTGGTGGCCAATTGTGCTCCATTATACAGAATGGATGTTTTGAATATGAAAAAAAAAAAAAGACTCCTTGGTTTGTTACATACCAAGAAAACCTTGGAAATAAGATAAGTATTGCGACAGGCATGTGGTTGAATCTTCACTGTTTATTTTAATTACACGAGAAGCTTCAGTTGCTGTGTTTGTTACAGTTTTTCAGCTGGTCTGCCACTTTGGTCCAGACTGAAATATCTCAACAACCATTGGATGACTTGGCGCGAAATTTGGTACAGATATCTACGGTGAGCGGAGGGTGAACCTTCATGACTTTCGGTGGAACCCCTGACTTTCCCCTCCAGCACCACCAGCAGGTCACAGTGTCACTTAGCTGCAGCAGAGAATAAGCTGCTGAGGTCCACGTCCCGAGACGTGACACTCCAGACATTTAGCCTGACGCTCTGGGAAAGGTTCGCTGAAGTGTCAGTCGCGCCTGGGCCGAGGCCAGCAGCATTCGAATGGAACGCACGCACAACAGTTTAACAGAATTAAGGATGAGGTCACAGTTGATATCGACCGAGGCACAGTTTAAAAACAAACTGATTTGATGCACCGTCCGGCTGAGTGATCCAAATCAAACGCACCCATAATGCTGCATGACCAGTGCATCCTTGGTCAAGCTAAAATGCTCATGGCGGATCCTCCAGCAGTGACTACATTTACTTATGACGTTCTACCTTTAGTAAGGTGTGTTGCGCTCTTAGCCTGCATTGTATTATGTGCACTTACTATATTATCATACTTTGGCTTACTGGCTAAAGTACTCCGACACAGTTCAACTCTGGTTCCCATTGGTCTAACGGGATGTTTGGTACTCCCTGAGTGGGTCCTCGCTCTGCTCTCCCTTTATCCTTCTGGATGCCCTCCGTTCGGGGCTCTTGTATGCTCTCTTTTTTTTTGTGTGTGTTATAACTGACATGTGACATTTTGTTCCATGCATAAAAGATGCTGCTGGTCCCAGCCCAAACACTGATATGCATTGTAAAAGGTCAAAAATGTGCAAAGCTCTTCTTCCAAAAGTCAGATGTTTTGTTTTTTTGTAAGCTTGTTTTACTGACAGCGTGTCCAGGCACATTTCTTGGTTTTCAATTGCTTGTTACATTCTTTCGACGGTGACAGTCTCTCCCTGATGAAACCCAGTGGTTTTTTCAGCACATTTTCAGTAAACCTACATTTTATACCTATCCTTGGTATTTTGCATGTGTCAGAGCTGTAAGACTACTTCCTCTTTGAAAACCCTACCAGCAATCATCAGACTACACTCAACAAGTCCCCATATACAGTGCTTAACAAATGTATTAGACCCCCACCCAGTGTAAGGCGTTTGCCACCGCTGCCCTAAATGAACAGTATTGCTGATGACCAAAATATTTGATGTCTCTGTAATGGTTAATCCACCAGTATGTGCAAGCCAAGCTCTTTAATCAAAATGATCTCTTTAATGCTGAAATATAATTATTGTTATCCATGAATTCTGAAATTTACTGTTTTACAGAAAAGCAGAAAAAAATAGTAAAGCACATTATTATTTTTTGATTGAGATGCCAGATTACAGTTATTTACTCGCATTCCTGAACAGAAACATTTGTTTTGTGGCTGCAAAGAATGCAAGCTGTTATCAGGGCCAAAGGAGGTCATACAAAATATTAAGATTTTTGGTTAATATATGTGAATAAGGACTATTTAGTTGTTCCAGTTTGTTCTTTGCCTAATAAATAACAATACAATTTTTCGTTTGAAACAAGCTTTCGACAGATTTCTAAAATATTTGTGTTTTCTCATTTTTATGACAGGTGGTCTAATACATTTGTTAAGCACTGTAGTTCCGGTGTTAATAAGTTGATAAAATGAGTTCTACTTGTTGCACTTGTCAAAATTGCAGGAAATGTCATGTTGCGGCTGCCACGAGGCTGAGCTTACTGTGCGCTATTATGAATTAGCGTGCTTAATGCTTCAGGCAGACAAGAGAGCCCTGTCGTGTTGCTCTCTGGCCGTGTTAATGATACGTCACGCTGAGGAGGGAGACTTCCATTCCAGCGTATTTAACTGTGTGCAAAGTTTGACACACAGATGGCTGGAGTTAATGGCGGTTACACAGCCCACTGTTCTTTATTATCGACTAAACAGTATGAAGTAGTAAGTATTACAGGGCAGACGTTTGCTCGCTTTATGCGTCGATGTTTGAAGAACAAGCAGGGGACGGAGAGAAAGATGGAGATGCAGTCATTAAAGAGATGACGCTTATTTAAATCGAGACGGTTGAAATTTGATGTTCATAACTGGGCATATTTGTCATGGTTTTACGCTGGTCAAAGGTGATGTCTGCTGTAGTTCATTTCAAGTTCATTTCAAGTCCACAAGTCATTTTTGGCTCCTCGGTCGGAAGTCAGTCAGATTTTGGGAGGATTTCTTATGATAACAGGAAGCAGTCAGTCGGAGAGAACATGGGCGATTCTCATTTGTGGACGGGAGGGAGATGCCCCTGTAGCTCCTACAGTTAGCCCTGTCCCTGATGTCCCTGAGGTCAACCAGATAGGCACAAGTTCTCCGGCAGCCGCCATCTGACAACACTTTACCCCCACTGGCAATACACATTGACAATACCAATCTGGAAAACACTGCATTGCAAGTAGGGATGTACACGAAATTGCTCGTCATCATTACATTATTACAAAAGCAAGTATATGAAAAGTAAAGTATATGACGATGTGGAAGAGAGGGATGTGAATGAAAGATAGCCTGCAGTGCAGATCCCAACCATACACGGCCTGGTCCAGGAGTCCAGTCCACTGAGGTCCTTGGAGACCCTGAACACACTGAGCAAACGTAGTCTAGGTGAGACCAGATGTTCTTCTTGTGGCTTTCCTCCAACAAACCCTGGGACCCTCCTGGAGTCCAACATTTACACAGCTTATAAAGAACACAAGATATAGTTGGCACTGAAAAAAATATTAGATGTGGCGATGTTGTCTGCACATATCAGTGAGTCATCACAAGCTTAACTTGAACAATTGTTAATGAAAAAAAATATTGATGAGTGCAGCTTTAAGAAACAAATGAAATAGTCGCCCTCCGCCTCCATTTAGTGTGCCTGCTTTTAAAAATAGCCATCATCTTAATTCGTGACATCTTTGCCGTCCGTCGCTGTGAATATTGATTACCCACCATGCAATATGGCCAATGCTGCTGCGTTGATGACGAATGGGAACGGCCTCCGTTCTTTTTCGTTCAGTTTCTTAGAAGTGTGCCATTTCCTTTCGGGGGAAAAACCGACAAGCGTTTCCGTCTTGTGCCTCCTTCTGTCAGTCATCACTCCTCCACTTCAACTTTGTCAAATGTCAGTGAGCAGAGAGCAGGCCATGGGCTATAACTGGCATTCACCACTGACATGAGGAACACGGACACACACGGACACACACACACACACACTTCACAGCCGCACTCCTGAAACCGTGTGGACAAATGTTGCGGTATATATTCAGACAGGAGGAAGGGTTAGTTTTGATTGATGCTGACAGTGTAATCCAGTTTCACACAGTTCTAAGAAAACATGCGCGCGCACGCACACACACACACACACACACACACGGCTGTCAAGGCCGAAGCCGGGTTTCATGTTGAATGGGCCTCATTTTGTTAAGTGTGTGATTAATCTGGAGTATGTGCACTGTGACACTGTGAGTGTGTTTGTGTTGCTCCTGTGGCTCTCAGAACGCCTCCATCTGCCCTTTCAGACCAGCTTCCGTTTCCCCCAAAGCGAAACGCTGACACACACACACACACAGAGACGCACACACAGAAGGTGTGGCACTTTGCTGTTTCAGAGTTCCAGGTGAGGCCATCGCCGTAAGGTTTGCGATGTGATGCCGGAGGCCTCGGGGCAGACGCGAGGACGGCTGTTTCGGGTTAAGAGTGACGTTCTCACACTAAAAGCTGACAGTCTGACCCTTTTAATCAGCTGAGAGTAAGTACTCGGGAGAAGCAGGGAGATATAGTCTGTATTGTATTGTATGCGCATGCAAGTCATTACTTCCCCTAGTTGGGGTGTGGACATGCTGATTTTGAAATTTAGGTTTGAAACAGTTTGATTCAAATCACCTGCTACGATAAAAACACCACGTTTGGTCTCGTGGCTGCTGATGACCTCTTACAGGTCCTGCAGTGCTCTTTGTGATTTGCACGTGGGGGGGGGGGTAAACTGGGCAGATAATGTGGTTCCATACGGATCGATTTGCCTCAACACTCAAGTAACACTGCACTTAACAAGTATACAGTATACAGTACATACTTGTGCGTAATGCCACTACTACATTCATTATAAGTGTGCCTACATTTCCAATACGATGTATGTGGGAGGAAATGTATTCTCTTAACAATATAATAATACAATACAAAACAATTGAAAATGTGTAAAAATAATAATAATAATAATAATAATAAAAAAAAAAGTCGATTTATATAAATTAGGTTTTTTCTTTGTTCTCTGTGGCCTCTCTGTGAATAAAATCTTGGCTTTTCCCATTGTAAATTATATTTGGTATAGTTGCTTTAATAATTCAGACATGGTAGGTAATCATTGCTCAGTGACCTCTGTGTCACATTTCAGTTACACTACATGATTTATAGAACAATTGCAATGATGATAATTATTACAAATAACACCCTCCCACAGTCAGTCCTCATCTTTGTTCAGGAGATCTGACATGGCCGTGCGCAGGCCTCCTTGATGCCGTTCTCCAGCGGCAAGTTGGCAAGTAGGATGTTTAGCTTCATGCTATCAACCAGGAAGTGTTTTGACAGTCACATGACACTTTCCCTATACTAATCATATTTCTGGGGGGCAAAGGGCAAAACTGAAAAATAGAAAAACATTACAATTTACTTTCTAAGATAGCGTTATATATTACTTTCCATGATTCCATGATCTTCTTAAGGTATCCAATGTGCCACAGTTGACTAGCTCATTGGCCATCTCACCTGAAAAACAGACTGCTCATTCAGAAAGTCAGTGTTCAACATGCCAGCTAGAAAGCTAATGTGTGTAAGCAGCACTTTACTGCTGAAGCTCGTTGATGGAGATCTCATTTCACCTACTTTATATCATCTATATCTATTGATATCAGTGTCCGTCCGTTGATTGGCCCGCCACTTTTGTCCAGACTGAAATATCTCAACAGCTACTGGATGGATTGCCGTCAAATTCTGTACAGACATCCATCCCCAGTAGCCTGGCATCGCTGGAACCTCTCAGTTC
The DNA here is from genome assembly GCF_043641665.1 of Enoplosus armatus. Classification (NCBI taxonomy): domain Eukaryota; kingdom Metazoa; phylum Chordata; class Actinopteri; order Centrarchiformes; family Enoplosidae; genus Enoplosus; species Enoplosus armatus. Next base: position 2,072,748 of record NC_092189.1, read on the forward strand.
AGATTTCCAAGGGGGAAAGGTGCAGGCCAAAATGCCTCTGGACGCAAACTGGATAGACCTACAACCAGTCGCGCAGCGCTGAGCGACATAAACATGTAAAAACGGACTGCAACGTGCAGAGCTGCGGCGGCGTAGAGAAAAAAAATACAGGAAACATGCCGTGCAGGTCGCTTAATGCAGGCGTGATAGCGGATTCAACAGAACGTTCTATACAGACTTGGGCGATTCCTTGACTTTACAATGGCGCCACTGTGAGGTTGATATTTTTGGCTTTTAGTGAAACGTCTAAACTTGAGAACAGTGAACACGAGCACGGCTGCAGACCCTTGGTGTTGTTCCTCAAAAGAGAGCGCGGGAACTGTTATTTACAGAGCGGATCCGCGTGCTGTACCAAAGGAAAAAACAAACAAACCCAAAACCAAAACATGCAATTTAATTTGAGTGAGACTTGGTGAGCAAACTCCCAGCTTCTCCTTTCTTCAACCACAGAGGCCTAATCAGCCAAAATCACTTGAGTGTGGGCGAGCAGAGCGTTTGAAGAACCCTGCTGCAGCGCTTAAGTCTAGATTTGACTTCAAGTTGGGGAGTTTCTGATTCCCCCGCCGTTGCCTCTGAAGTGTGTATTCCGCTGTCCTTGATCCCTTAACCAACGCGGTGGCATCGTCTTATTGAAGCCAAATAAAAATCAGTGAATTATTTCAGTAGAGTCGGAACATAAAGCTCATATACCTCTCCCAGACATTTCCTCCATGTCCTTATATCCTCCCAGCTAGCAGCTCTGTGGCTGCTCTTGTATTATTCAGTGTGCCAGTCATCCTTATGCCTCCCTCTCTTCACAGAGTGACATGTCTTTTAACAGGGGGCCTTATTAGGCAGCTCAGGGATGGATTCCCCTCCTGCAAGATTATATACTTTCCTTCCACACTTGGAATGCATCTGCAAATCTGCCTCCCTCATTTTGTTTTTCCACTTCAGTCTCTCTCGTCCCATTTCTCTCTTGCCTTTTCCCTTCTTTTCCTCTCTGACCCTCTGTGGTGTTTATCCTCACTATATTACCCTCTTCCTAATGTCATGCCTGTGCTCGGATTTTCAATGATTGTTTTCCCCTTCTCCTCTCTTCTTGGCCTGTCTTTGCCCTCAGCTGTGTTGCCATTCAACTGTCAAAACGAATTTTCAAGCGAGCTTTTGAAATGGAGCCCGAAATAAAAAGAACACATCAATATCTGTCTATTAGCTGACAAACTGAACTGAACTGAAAATAAAAAGCATGGGAACGTTTCCGGGGAAAAGAATGGGTCCTTGTCTGCTAATGTGAGAATAAAGAGATTCACTTTCAAGCTAAGCTAATGCAAGCTCGAGAACAAGCAAAATGATCCAACTGCGGATCCAATGGGAAGAGAGTAGGGTCCCCAGGCATCATTTCCTTTAAAGGTCCCCAGAATTCCAGTACGCTTGCACATATCACTGACATTAGTGGCCCTTTTTTTCTCCCTCAAGAACATTATTTAGCCAGATTTGAAAACATTCAGATTTGATCTAATCAGGTGTGAAAGAAACACTGTGCTAAATTGACTACATAAATACACGGCTGTCCAAAGAGCAGGTGATGTTAGCCTGTTGTAGAACCTAAAATGTCAGAATCTGTTTTGCATGGTTGTTTAGTCCTGAACTAATATGATATATCCAATGGAACATAAACCCCTCTTGTGCTCTTAATGTCAGTGTTCTGGTTTCATGTGCCTACCCCATTTTTTTCCTCCACACCTCTCTAATGTTAAATGCCACCATTAGTTAGTTAGTAGTCCATCCCACTTTCTGTGCGGCTTTATTTCACTTATGGCATATCTTTAGCCATGCTAGTCAGTTTGTCCACGTTCATATCCCCCCTCATGATGAATCCTTGGGACTTTAGCCCCACCATGAGGGTGACATTTTTTTTTAAAGGTTTTTAATGAAATGTCTTGCAAAGTATTGATGGATTGTCGTGGCACAAAAATTTGCCACAAATATCTTTGGTGCCCAGAGGATGAATCCGAATGACTTTGGTGGTCCTCTGGGGACAAAAGCTAGAATATCCACACAGAATGTCTTGAAAACTGTTGGATGAATTGCATCCCAATTGTTTGAGACATTCCCGTTACCGCAGGATGAACCGTAACAACTCTGGGGCCCATCGTAAAGTCCAAATTTGAATTTGTTTCATACTTAACACGGTAAACATTATACCTGCGAAACGTCAGCGTTTTCATTGTCATTGGGAGCATGCTGATGTTAACACTTAGCTTGAAAGCACGGCTGTGCCCAAGTACAGCCTCACAGAGCCTCGCCGAGCTGCTACGAAGAAGTTACTGTAGTTACCGTCTCATCCTGTACGAAAAGGACTTAGATTTACCTCTTAGTGACACACCTTATGCCTTTGGACGTTACTCTTCTCCCAATGCCTTGAGGTCCACAGACATGAGGTCTGCAGTTGGACCATTCTCACCACAAGGGTTAGCTTTTAATAGCGGCGGACAGGTATTTTACAGATATCATCTCAGACATAATTTTTCGCGCTGTTTGACAACAAATCATTCATGAAGCAGAATTAAGGCAAACCTGCGTCATGACATGTTCATTCATTCACATTCATTCCTCTGAACAAACACTGTTCTATCATGATTTGATTGACTCGGGGGCTCTTTGTAAATGTTGTGTTTTTCGGTCAGCCGTTCGGGATAAAAAAAACGCACTGTCCATTTTCTGTCTTTCACTCTCCCAACCAATCTCTGACAGGGAAGTGACTCGCAGCACTGCGTGACGCGAAAGCAGTTGGCAAGGTGATGACAAAGAACATGCAGCAGACGTGGCTGGACTATTGATTAGGGGGATGCAGTGGACCCTGAAACACTTTGTTTATGAGATGTGTCGACTGAGACCTGTCAAAGCAGATTTAGGGTTAGACAACGCATTTTACGACCTCATTAGCAACAAATGCTTTATGGTACAGAAGAGGGCTGGAAGGAAAAGCCGAATGTACTCCTATTGATAGTACGTCATGGACCTTTTTGCGTCTCTCAACATAAATTATTTCGCACTATTTTTATACATTGAGTCTGAAACTGCAACTGTTATGGCCATGTGTTACAATGTACCGTACATGGAAAATATTCCAGAAGAGGCACAATCGCCTAAATCAGATTTGCGTTTCCTTGAAGCGTTCACCTTCCGTGTAATCTTATAAATCACCTCATCATTAAGGTATATTACTTAAACCGTTTGGCCAAGTTTTTACAATTTGACAGAATGGACAGCTTTAGCCTCTTAAATCCGTCCGTTTTCTGGGGCCGCTGAGAGTCGCAGTGGCAGCAGGCTAAGCAAGGTAGTCTAGACGTCCCTCTCCCCCAGCAAAAATCGTGGTATTGATCTTAAAAAGCCCACATGAGATTACCTTCACCACCACAGTGACACACACACACACACACACACACACACTCATACCTGCCAGTGACAGCGGGAGTTTAAAAAAAAAAAAAAACCTTCAATACCCCAGTAATCTTCCCTTTAATTACTTTCACAGCATATGTCGTGTTGGAAAAATCCATGTGTTCAAAACACACAAGCAGCTTCCCGAGTGAGGAAGGACAGGAAGCTGATCTGATCTGGACAGGAAGGTGGGGACACAGCATGTGAAGTCCACCTGTGTTTGAAACCAAGCTGACAGCCACAGATAAACAATGCGAGTCCTACAGTCTACTACAGTCTACTACAGTCTTGTCCGTGAAATCAGGCTTGAGTATAAAACACCACTCTTGATTGTGTGCATTTGGGCTTTGGAATATATACATATATACACACACACACACACAACACCATATGAGTAGCATCTATAATGTTGTCATTTTTGTCAACTGGTGGTTTATTCTCTCCATCTTGGCCATGACTGGTGAGTACGCCTATGGACAGCTACGAGACATGATTAAATCATGTGCCAGCATGTTTTGTGTTTTGAAAGATTATTGTTGTTGCTCAGTGCACAAACGAAGTTGAACACTGTTGACCTTTATCAAGCGCATGTTGCCCCTGCCGTCCACACAGTGGCTGTGTCCTAACCTGGGGCTGGATTCTCAAAAGGTTGGTCCTTCGTACTCCTCAACCCTAATTGAGACCAACTAACCTCCAAATTAGACCAAAACTAATGCTGTGTCCAGGCGCTACTTATCAACTCCTAAATTCACATAATGTCCACGTTTATCACCAAGAAGTTTCCTCAACATGAACTATTTTTGACAGCCAGTACTGTAAACGCAGGTATGAGTTTCATTATACAAGGTTATATAATATATAGGCTCATATTAGATATATAAATGGCTGCATTTCCACGGCACTTTTTATCCACACCGCTTCACACTACGATGGCAGCAATCTGCCATGCAAGGTGCTGGCCATACAAGGAAGTGGACTCAAACGCAGACTCAGACACACATCGGGCTTGTCGGTAAAAACTCAGGAGAGGACAAGTGAAACACCCCAAAAACCATGAATACAGGACACGTTTGTCGTAAGGCAAGTATTTGAATTGAGAGTGCCCCAGAAAGATGATAGTCCAGCTCAGATCTTCATTCTGGAAAAACTGAGCGGTAAAAGGGAGAACGCTAAAACGTAAATTCTGTGAAGTGAGGTCCTTCGACAGCGGAGTTAATGGGTGACGAAGCTGCGCTGAACCTTCGTTAGCCTGGGATTCCCTTGGCTGACTGGTTTTCGATGAGGGATGGCTGAAGGGGCAGGTTTAGATCTACAGAATTACCAGAAAGAATCTGGGTGTCGCTGGGTGGGCTTGTGGGTTACTGTAATGGCTGCAAAAATATTGGGAGTAGCAGAGGTCGTATATCCGTGTGTGGCTGAAGGAAGGGTTGAGGAGGGGCTGGTGGGGAGACAGTGTGTGAACGGAGATATTGCGACGCCTGTCAACACAAGGATGAGAAGGATCATGAAATAAGCTGAGAAAGGTCAGACATGGCACAGGGGGAAAATTTGGGACTTTGTCCCTGCTAGAGGGGACTGGTGATACCGGCAACGGAGGGGGAGGAGGTGCTGTGATGTCTTGTGTGATGATCCTGTAGGTGGGGTGAGTCTGGTGAGGATGCCGGAAGTGCCGGAGGCTCGGTGTGCGTTGTGGCTGAAGTATCGATGGAGGCTGAGTAAAGTTGAGACAACCTTGCTTTATCGTCGCTGCGTTTAAAAAGGGAACGCCTGTCCCTTTTCGAGCAGAACTGGAGACGGGCCACGGTCCAGTCTCTGATGTTGGGGCTCGGATTGTGGATGTAAGGATGGCCGATACGAGGAGGAGGGTGTTCTGTGAGGGTTCCGTGGTGGATCCAGCAAGAAAACAGGGTATTTAAGTGCGGCACATGTATTGTTGGTAACAATTTTGGATTCCACTGCATTGGCGGTCATGCTGAAAATGTCAGTACTTCTCACTGGTGTAGGTGCTGCTTGGCACCACGAGAGGAGACGGGCACTGTGGGTGTCAGGTTAACAGTGAGGACAGCTGAGAATTCACTCAGACTCACTTTTCAATGGTCTTCAATGGTCTTCAGTAATTTCGTGAAAGTCAGCCAGGCCTTCCACCGTGAAAGGAACCAAAGCATCGCTACCTCCTCCACCACTACCCGTCTGCGATCATGAGGCTTGGCCCATGGCAAATGGTTGGAAAGTGTTGCGACTCCTTGGCAGGTGTGAAAACAAAAAAAGGACCACCCATTCAGCCATCTGTAGTCCATGGTAATACATGTTAGCAGGTGGGTGCAAGGATTTTCCCTGATGCCTCCAAAGTGAGCAGGAGTACGATGTTTGTGTCCTCTGTCCTTTGTCACTATTATGATGTATGAGGTCACTGTTAATGCTCATAGTCCGTTATTTCTTTGTGACAGCAGGGTAAAAATGCTGCATGATGACGTTGTCAGTCTCTGGGATCTGACTTCCTCACATGGCTTTATGTGGCACTTGTGGTGATGCGGGACGACATCACCGAGTGGACTCAATCGGCTGACTGAGGGCGCTCACTCGGTTAAACCGATCATATTTTGCCACGACCTCTCTGAGGCAATCATGCCGTTGCTGTCAAACTTGAAAACTGGACGTGAATGGGGTGGGAGGAGGGTTGTGTCGACCTGACACTGAAATGACAGCTGGCAGCAGCAGCAGAGACAGGAACAGTTTTAATCACATCCAGTGCCCATAGGTCCATCCAGAGCTTCATCCATTGCTCTTCACCCCTTCACCGGTGTCTGGATTTCATCGGGGGGGGGGTAGTCCTGACTCTGAATGCGTCAGTGAATGGGTGAATGAGACTTAGCTGTAAAGCGCTTCGGGAACCATGAAGGTTGAAAAGCGCTATATAAATGAGATCATTTATCTATTGGGGAGATGAAAAGGCTCACAAGACCTTGGCCTGCCAAAGGACAAGGTTCCCCAACGCTTACTAACTATCCAACAACCAAGCCAAACCAATACTACAGTAGCGCATAGCGTATCACAAAGAGCCAGAGTCTGTGCTGCAAACATGTTCTTAATGCTCAGGTGGTGCAGAGATGAACTGCACATGATCCTCTGACGGATGCATGCTCTGCAGAACATCTGCCTTTTGTATAATTTAAATAAATAAAGTATTTCTGATTCTGATTCTGCGCCTAATTGTCCTAAAAGCAAAATGAAAGTAAATCGGAAGGCCAGTGATCCGTGGTACTTTAACATAGTCATGTAGTTTTACCCCTGCAAAACAGAACATTGGAACATTTTGCACGTACAAAAACCTCCACGTTTTAAAGCTTCATAATACAAAGACCTTGTTTGTCCAGTTGCAGACGTTTTTATAATAGACGTCTACTGGGAAAATGTCTTCTGGGCTGTTTCTTTTGTTGTTGTTGTTGCATTGCCGTGAGGGCAAATTGGCACCAAGGCTGAGTGGTGGCACCATGTCCAGCTTAAAACATCCATTTTACCCTTTTTTTTTTTTTTTTTGTATCATTTGGCTTCTATTTGTTTTTATAATGTGTAATGTGTATTTTTTTTCATTTGAACTCGAGAGATCAGTTATTGCAGTAATTGACATGTCATGTTAAACCGGGCCATTTTCTCAGCAAACAGTTTGATTTGCTGCATCAGGACCAGGCGCAGATGTGATCGATAACGCCAGCGATGGCTCCGGTCTATTCAGGTATCCCAGTTAGCCATGACAATGCCGTTGTTGATTTTCAGTATTTACACCTGTGTTTTCCCGCGGACACTGTCTAAATGTCTTCTGTGAAAAAGGGGGCCTGTGCTGTACGAAGAACCTGTAAGGTGATTATCATTAATTAGCACGATGGCTTTAAAGAAAAAGGCAGAAACAGAGCACTTTTGAATCCTGTTGTGGAGTAGTACTGGATTTAAACAGTGACCTTTAAGTGACCTGGATTTGACTTCAGGGTTTTATCCTCTGACCCCCCCCCGCCTTGAGTCTTTATGAACTATAGAGGACAGAATTATAGATCGCACACAAACAAGGAGACAGCAGCTTTAATGAATCCCCACAGCGCATCCGTGTCTTGATTCCGACAAAGTCTCTGACCTGGCAGTGAACTCGTTTTTTTATTTCTTTGTATGTGTGTGTTTGTGCGGCAACACATGACATGACAGCAGGGACTTTGATGTTTCTTGTGTGCATTGCAGATTCAGACATATACACACACGCACAAAAACTAAAAAAAACACCCAGTAACCATGACTCCCTACACTAAACAAAACAGGAGAACGGCGATTCACCCCTACTGCTCCTTATTATATTCAATATCATATCAGTTACGTACAAAATAAAAATGTGTTTATTATAAAGCCAGGCTGCTTGGACTATTAAAACATATGTATGATTAAAAGAATTATACCCCCCACAGCAGTACATTGCTTAGCTCCGGTGCCAGTACTCTGCTGCCTGCTTCTCCAAACTGGCAAGACTGCCACCTACTGCAGGTAATACTCCGACTATGGATAAGTACCTCATACAAGCCCCCACTTCAAAAAAAAACAAAAAAAAATCCTAACTATCCCTTTAAGCTTTTCATTTCATTTTGTTTCAGGTTACCACTCAATCCATATATCCCACAATCCCCCCCACATGACTCCTGCCCATAATCTCTTTGGAGGTAGCTGTCAATCATTTTCTACCACAATTCCCCTGCTTGCGTTAGCTAAACCCTCCACTCCGTCTACCTGTTGTTCTTTAATCTACCTTCTACATCTCCCCTCCAACATTATCTCTCCCCTTCACCCCCCCCCCTTTAGAAGTCTCATGTAAGAGGATCCCCTCTCAGTCTTTTCCCACAGACACACACAGTATCGCAGTGTGTATAAATATCCACCTACTCGTACAAGAAGTTCAGTATCTCAGTAACCAGTCTTTTCTCCCTGTAAACTGTGGATACATGGGAAGACTTTGAAGAGGTGTGGATTGGCAGTGTTGTCTGAATCAAGGGGGGGGGGGTGGGAGAAAAGCCAATATAAACAACAGCAGGCGGAAGCGCTGCCCGCTTCCTTTCGGCGCCCATGTTAACCAATCGGTCTGTTCAGGCAGGATCGTGGTGCGGCGCTCCGCAGCCGGCTCGCAATCTGCAGCCATGGTTGCAAATCCGCCCAGAGAACGCACTGATAATCTATTATAAACGATAGAAATGATCAGACTCTGAGAAATGATCAAATATGCGTCCCATTGCACGCAGATCAGCTCGCTTGTTGACCGGCGGAGAGGAACGCTCTTCTGGTGTGAACACCCGTGGGCGACTGCTTGAGCAAGAATCGTCACATCACAGTGCTTTGCATGGAGGACAAAAACATACATGGGCGTAATTGTTAGCTAAGTTAGCCATAGCCGCTGCCACAGACAGGGACGTCTGAGGAAACCGTCACCGCATCAGTAATGGAGGTCAAACAGCAAGCTGAAATTTGACAGTCACCGGTTGGACACACCTTCGACCTAGTCTTGCATAGCCAGACCCGTCTCCACACACGACGGTGCCCACGCAGATAGCAGGCGGGGGGCGGATTCACACCGAAAGAGTCGGCCGATGGCAGACTTATACTAACAGCCTACATCCGGTGAGTCAGACTGGCTTCTACTCAACCATCTACATGGAGCTTCATCATGTTTTCTTCCTATGACCGAAGCTCGTCAAATTTGATTCCATTCGATGTGTTTTGGGAAGTAAAAACTACACGATGAACTTAAAAAAAAACCAAAAGAAATGTTAGAAAGCATTTATTTGCTGTTAAAATACTTGGGATGGTTCTCTTTCTCAGTAAATCTCCCCCACAGTTGAAGAACTCACTCGCACTCCCACAACAGCCAACAAGCTGCCCTGTGCTTTTTAACAGAAGCAATATCAAGGTCTGCTGCTGAAATGTGATTACTGCTGGTTGAAACTTAATACTTCCTCCTTAATAATTCCTTTGCCTGGGAAAGACCCAGGTTTGGTTGAAACGTCTGCAGTGTTGTAGGGGACATTTCGCGTGTGGGTACCTCTTAATCATTCAAATGAATATCTGCGAAGTGAACATATTATATAATCAGCTGGCTCCTGTAACTGTGTGTTGACAGTTCGGCAGACATGCTGGTGTGCGTACGGATGAACATCAGGCAACATAACTGGCTGCGGTGTACTCTTTTCATGACTTGTTTATGGCGAGCGTTAAGCATTCATGCATGCTTGAGTATATTTTCTTAAACGCACAGTATGTCGTGTGTGTGTTATCGATCAAAGCAATGACAAAAGTCGTAGTAGCAATGGGAGAGTGGCAGAAAAGGGCGGGCAGGTCAAACAAGGGACTCACAAGAAAAACAGGGAAGGGGTAACAAGGGTCTATGACAGTGTTCCTTCCTTCTTTCCTGTCTGACGTATCATCTGGTGGACCGTGGATCCCCCGGAAGTTACAGCTTGTTGTTGCAGCTTTAGTAATACTGAATAGATGGCAGCATCCACAGCAGCATGATGCTCCACCTCCACCTACTAGCGGCAGTTAAAAGTTTGTCGCTCTCTGTCTCATGTAAATGTCATGTCGCGTCACATGATCAGAACTGATAGCAAGTCCATTCATATCTGACTTGTGGCATGGTAGCTCATGATGGATCGTGTTCTATGACCTAACGAACCCCAAGAAACTAAACAGGAAACCTTTCCCAGATGTGAAATAGCTGCTGTGAACCAAACAGTCAAATGCACTTTTGTCTCAACAGTAAGCTGGAGCTGCTTCTAGCCAAATCTCCCATTAACACACCTTACCACGCCAGCTCTGACCAGCGGCGACTGGGAATTGGCGGCAGAGCTAATGGCAGCATCAGCAGAGCGGCGACCGTCGACAGCTTTGGACCATCGTTTTGGAGGCCCGCCACTCCGCCTTTCCCAGTGGCGAGGTCGTCTTCCAAGCGACCATCCTGTCAATTATTTGCTCCCACCAACCTGCAATGCCGCGTCGCTGATCTCTATCACAAGACCATCTTGCTAAAAGCTGCTTGGACAACACGTTACGGAGCCTGCGACCTTCCCATCTTAAGGCATTTTTTTAAGGCTACTGTTACGAGCTGTTACATGTTTTTTTTTTTGTTTAAAGATGGTGGTTGCCGGCGCTACATTGCCCTTACGTCTGGACAAATTGACTGATAGATGCCACAGATGTATTTTCTGGATCAATGAATAAGAAATGATCTCAGTCGGTGTCATCTTTACGCTGTTTCCTTAATGTACCCCAACTTTAATCTTGCTTAATGTGCATGAAACATGGCGACATTAAATGGCACATCAGGATTGTACATTTTGTGTACTCGTATGGCAGTGTCTTTGGTGTTGAAGTGCTGGAAATCATTCCATCCAGAAAATCCTCATCAGCTTTTTTTTTTTAAATTGGACCCCCCCCCCCCTCTTGTTTTTGGAGCAAACATTTCAATTAGACACACGAGAACAGAAATAGACGGTGCTCAGAGCTCAGCGGAATTACATTCCTCCACGTGTGCTCGGGCACAAAGGCTTCAAAGAGCGATGGCTGCCAGCATCCACGCAAGCTAATGGAGTTTTTTGTTTTTAGCTGACAAAGGAGCTGGCACGCACAGGCATACAAATACGCTTACACGCACAAAGAAGGCAAATGTACGCGCGCGCAAAAATGTAAGCAGAGTTTACCAAATACTTCAGATAGAAATATAGTCAGTGATTTAAAAAAAAAAAAAACCCCACATTGTTCAGCGTTATTTGTGTGTGATAGTGTAAATGCTTTGTAGCATTTTAGGACAGAAAAAACAAATGATGGCAACAACTTGAATTAAAAAGAATCATATTCTTTAGTAGCTCTGGTTTTAAGATCTTTTCACTCAAAATTAAGAAAGACCCCCCCCCCAGATGTGCCAGAGAGAACGGCACAGAGCCACCCAGCATAACTGTGAAAAAAAAAAAAAAACACATCTGCATTTTCTGCTCCCAGGTTCAACAGTAACTTGCAGGAGTGTCTCTGACTAAGCGCGTTCACACAGATACAGTTTACTATTTTGAACGGCAGTGGTCGTGACATGATGCATTGTGGGCCGAGGGCCTGCAGATGAATGATGCAGTGGGCTTTAATCACATCAACATTGCCCCCGAGCTTGCTCACCTTCCTGCAAACGGGCACGGTAGCTCCCGAGTGAAGCTGAGCAGAACTTTCAACCGTTAAGACAATGTAGAAAATGAAGTGTTCTGCTGCCACAGCACACAGCACACTCTTCTCACTGTAACATGTGTCCAACGCACTTTCTTCAGTATGGCAGTGCACTTAATGGAGTTAGTCATTAGTAGAACTTTATTATTCAAAGTAACTCCGTTATTCGCAAGGTTTCTTCTCAAATATGGCTTTTAACTCATGAAAGTCTCACATGCAAAGCGAAGGGAAGAGCTGTAATTATTAGGTATCTTGCTTACAGTGCATCCGGAAAGTATTCATACCGCTTCACTTTTTCCACACTTTTGTTATGTTACAGCCTTATTCCAAAATGGATTAAATTCTTTTTTTTTCCCCCCTCAAAATTCTACACAAAATGTTTTTTAGACAATTTTGCAAATGCATGTACATAAGTATTCACACCCTTTACTCAATACTTTGTTGAAGCACCTTTGGCAGCGATTGCAGCCTCCAGTCTTCTTGGGTATGATGCTACAAGCTTGGCACACCTGGATTTGGGGAGTTTCTCCCAATTCTTCTTTGCACATCCTCTCAAGCTCAGTGGAGGTTGGATGGGGAGCGTCGGTGCACAGCTATTTTCAGGTCTTTCCAGAGATGTTCAATCGGGTTAAATGAGACGTATTTCAGACCTGTCCGTAAAGGGCAAACCTACGAGCCACGAAACGCGTTGTTACAGCAATGCAGAACAATTCATGATAGGCCAACGTGTAGGGTTTCGTATCAGGGACAGTTCTTGGAATGAGCAGCTAAACACAACACGTGGCTTGTAATGTTACTACCGTCGTAACGCATCAGTTTCTGACACATCCAATAAGATGTTACACACAATAAACTTCATTGAAACATGACAGTGTTCGGGATCCCCATCTTCTTGCATTAAATACCATTTGCCCTTTGGAGTCCTTGATGTAAGCACGACTGAATCAGAGCGATTCAAAATAAATAAAATAAATGTTGTTAGAACTTGGAACCGTCAGGCTAGCCAGCTGTGTGTTGATCTGGTCATTGCTAGTGAGTGTTCCAGCCCGTAGGACACTAGCTAATATTGTCAAACACCATATTCATACCACCATGCTGGTGAAATGTCATCATTAGTCCATGACTTCCGTAGATGGGTAGCAAGCTACTTATTGCCAAAGTTTGGTTTTACTGTGCTCACTGAGTACAATAGAGGTAGATAGTCGCATAGCCAGAGCAGGTCTGGCTCAACCCATCGTCGTTCTGGGATAGGGCTCTCGTTTTTTTCTTTAAGCCAATCACAATTGTCTAGGGCGACAAATGTACCTTGATCCCCGGCGTCCTGGAGGCGAAGCCTGCCTATACTTTAGGTCTGGAGGAGCTCACTGGGCCCGTTAAAACCACGGACTTTGAAACGGCCGCCATTCTCCTCCCCCTTCCGCTAATTACGCCGTTTGCCGGACTTATCCCAGCGGCCTACATCCGGTAGAGTCGGACTAGAGGTAGATCACCCAGCCCACCCCCCACCCAGCTCTCCGTGGCCGTGTGCCTAATACTGTAAGGTTTCACACAAACTGAACAGAAACCCAAATGAAATACTTACTTTCTTGTTTTTTTAATCTCCACTTAATGAATTTAACACTCATCCTCAACTTTTACTATCTCCTCGTGTGACTCTCCCCCCCCCCCCCCCTTCTCCTTGACCGTTACTTAACTTTACCACTTTGTCCTTCCCCTCATCTTAAAACCTTCCCATCTCCCTCTGCTCCCGACTCTGTGTCACTTCACGCGGCGGGATAACAGGTTCGTCTGTGGCGCTGAAGTACATGAGTGAAAAGGGAACCTCTCGCTCAATTCTCGTTGGAGTTTTTATCGTTCTTGTCCTTTTCTGCCTGCATCACATTTCTTCTTCCCAGCTCTCTCTCTCTCTCTCTATCACACACACATAACAAACAAGTCTCTTCTTCTCCCAACTTTCTTTCCCCAAAGTCAGATTTCTTGTTGCTTCACACTCACTCCAAAATAGTTCAGTTTATTTCCCATTAGTAGTACACCCTCTGCCTTTCTTACTCGATCCAGAGTCAGTTATCATCACTGAAGGGTCATTACAGCTTTACATGAAAAAACAGCCTGATGATGGCGTATTTTAAATGCATGAACGCTTGCATCCTTAGGTTACCATGTATTCTTTAAATGAAGTCGAAAATGTCCCAAGTTGTAAGGTGATCGTAGATCAAAAGTGACAACTCAAAACTGCGGGATCACCAGTTTTCCCACTTAGCTCCCAGATTTCACCATATTTTTTTCCTCCTCCACCTGTCACCTACACCATCTCACCCTCCCTCCCTCTTTCGTAGCTCAAGGTCGGCCGTTACTCAGAGATATTACCGCTTCTCAACAGTTAGACCTCTCAGTAGATTTGTTTTCGTCTGGAATTTGAATCGGGGCCCTTATGAGTGCTAAAAGGAACGGGGGGGGGGGGGCAGATGCGAACAAATGTGCTCGCACACAGTAACAAATGGCTTTAATTGGTGAAGAACTTCCCGGGTGCCGAAGCGATTTCAGCAGTCATATATCAAAAGCCGGACATTTGGCTTTAATTGAAGACCAATTCTTTTAGGAGAGGAGGGGGTGGAACATGAATAGCAATGCAGGGAGAACTGCAGGGTTCAGGCCAGTGGGCTAATGCCTTTTGGATGTGTTTATGGTGCTGGTTTATGTGCGGAACAATGAAGCCAAGACAAATTACGAAAAATCTGTTTAGAGAAATAAATTAGGTTTAATTTCCCATTCAAAACCAAGGATGTTGTGGAAGGTGAACCCTGATATGCGATACTTGTCTCCGACTTCTCAGAGATGTTTTCTGACAAAAGTGGAGGTCAGGCATTGTCACCCGATGGCAACGGCTAATATTGCGGTGATGGACAGGTATGTCCTTACGAGGCTACCGCACTACTACAGCTGAACAACAGAGAGAGAGAGACCGCCGCCACATTTAACAGATAAAAACAGACACTTTGCTCCTCAGCAACAACAAGCTCCAGTGCAGAGCGGAGCCACGTTGGTTCATGGCGATCGCCCGACACGCGTTTTGGAGAACACTGCAACGGATCGCCCGTTAAGCGCAAACGCCTCCGTGCAACCTCAAAGCTCACGTGAGCATAAACAAGGCTCAACAGGGGGGAAATCGAATCCCCCTCCCTCATGGAAATCGGTTAGAGTGGACGCAGAGGGTCCGACTGATGATGGAAACGGAGCGAAAGGACGTCTACATATTTCCCTCTCCTATGCTTTTGATGCTCATAGCGCTTCTCTATTAGGAGTCATTTAAGTACAAAGCCGTCCGTTTATAACAACGCAGCTCAGTCAGTTACTCAGCGAGCTGGAGGGAGAAGCAGACGGCCTCTTTGGGAAGCTCCAAACATCCAGCGACAGCAGCGATCTTTGGCCTTGTTTTTGAAGTGCCTTTTTTTTTGTAATTTAATTAGCAAGCAGTGCTTTGGGACCTGTGCATTTTTTGTTTCCACAGGAGGCAATCCAAGAGTATCTCCATAAACAGGTAATTAAATAAAAAGCCGCGTTCCTTAGGGATCTTCCACTGTCAGCGTAGATGAGCTCCCTGTGACAAGTTTCCCGAGCACTGCAATGGAAAGCTGAGCAAAGGGGAACTGCTTTCAATTTAAATGGACTGTTAAAAAACGGACTAGCTTAAAAATACAAAGGGGGAACCTGAAGGGTAAAGTTGATCTAAAATACACACTGGTGTTACAACTAGCTACCAAGCTGACATCCATCGTGGACAACACCTCCCACCCCCTGCACGAGACTGTGGGGGCCCTGAGCAGCTCCTTCAGCAGCAGACTGTTACACCCACGGTGAAAGAAGGAGCGCTGCCGCGGGTCGTTCATTCCGACTGCTATAAGACTGTTTAACTGCACATAAATCTGCACAATTTGTACATACTTTATATTTTCCGTGTATATATTTATTTTTGTCCCCCATATTTTTTATATCTGTATTTATTTATTTATTTGACAATATACTGTAATAATTATAGCCCCCCCTCCTCTCCTCTCCTCTCCGCCCTACCTCTCCTCCTACATGTGCAGATAGAAGGGGAAGATGTGGGTGCACCTTTCACAAAAAAGTCAGAAGCCCCCTGGTGTAATAGTGGTGAAAGCTATTC
Organism: Enoplosus armatus; assembly: GCF_043641665.1. Classification (NCBI taxonomy): domain Eukaryota; kingdom Metazoa; phylum Chordata; class Actinopteri; order Centrarchiformes; family Enoplosidae; genus Enoplosus; species Enoplosus armatus. Next base: position 2,088,610 of record NC_092189.1, read on the forward strand.
GTTTTCTTGATATAAACTCTAAGTTAGGCGTGTTGGTGTGTAGCACAGACTGTAGATAAAGATGGACGACATGACAGCTCCCTGAAAGTGAAGCCCCCCCCCCCCGGTGGCTGCTGGCTGCTGGCTGCAGTATAGGTCATTAGCCCCGCCCCCTCCATGTTAGCAGATGGGACAAGGGCCAAACTAAAAAAAATCAAAGTACACATCAAATACATGATTGTTCAAGTGTTCATTTTTTATTTGATGCTATAAAAACGGGGGGGGGGGGGGGGGGGGGGTGAAACGATTTACAGCTGAGATCGCGGACACTGGCTCCAAATGACGCCACAGTGGGAGGAAGTGGAGACGCGTCGGCCATCTTTATGTCTACGGTATGTAGTCGCTCCGCTTACAGTGTGTACCTATTCGAACTCCTCCATATCTTTTTCAGCTGAGGTGTAGTGTCGGGTGTTGATGAGGCATGTGCTACAGCTCAGCTCATATTCTGTGCTGTGTTCTAAACCTGATGCTACTGTGTGTGTGTGTGTGTGTGTGTGTGTGTGTGTGTGTGCGTGGGCATCTGCTACCAACACTACCCCTGCTCTTGAATGAGTGTGCATGCATGTTCTTGCACCAGGTGTGTGTTGCATTTTGTGAATGCGTGTGCACTTTTCTTTTCATGTGTGTGTATCCATGTGATAACTGTGTGTGTGTGTGTGTGTGTGTGTGTGTGTGTGTGTGTGTGTTCATCATTTTTAATTGGGTCTTTGTGTGTGTGTGTGTGTGTGTGTGTGTGTGTGTGTGTCTATACTGTATATATGTTAGTCATTGTTAATAGGGTCCCAGTGGATGACCCCCAGGAACAAACAGCCAACACTGAGTGTTGAGATTAAAAGCTGAGGAGGAACCCCCACCATCAGCACTACTGCAGCCCCACTTAGAAACACCGGGTCCTGTTTCTCCGTAGCAGAGTAGGAAACATCCAGCTTTGTATCAAAAGTCCGCCAGATGACGCCACTCTCGGGCCGTTGTTCGAACTGCAGTTTTTTACTTCTGTAGTTTTTTGCACGCCTGCCTCCACGGGAAGTCGGCTCGAGAGAACATCCTGTCCAAAATCAACTAGGCTAGAGCAACCACTGGAAGACCACGGCAGAAGGCAATGTTCCGGGGATAACGGGTGGAGCTGCTGCTGCTGCTGCTGCTGCTGCTGCGGTAAACGAGTGAACGAGTGACCTTGGAAAGCAACAGGCCCGGTGCATTCTGGTTGTTGTGGGTTTTCTCTGGTCATGCAGCACCAATTTCAAAAAATATTTGCTATTTCTTTCTACTGCACACAGGCAGCCCAGATTTATGAAAAGAACATCTTTCCAGCGATGAAATACCTCTTGAATGTGAAGAGATCTCATACACCCACACCGCAACTCGGCCGGTGTAAAATCCAGGTTCTTTGTCCTGCAAAAATAAAAAAAGAACAAGGAAATGAACATTATTACAGTACCAGTAATTCCACCCAACCTCAACGTTTTTTCTTACCTGTTTTTTTTTTTTACTAGCGACCTGCCTTATTTGTCCATGGTGCCCACACCCCCGGCTGTAATTTGAGATTGCAGATGACTGATGACTGTGATAATAAGCCACTGTTCATTGTCATCACCTTTACAATATTCTGATAATATATAGTGATAATATATCAGGGCTGTATTCACAGATTGTTCTGCTGCCCCCAAGTGGCCGAGCATAACATACAGTTGAAAATTAAACTTGTCAGTGCTCCCTGGTGGACAAACGGCCGGTATATAACAGCAACACTTTTCTAAATAAGTCTAAACATATCTGTGAGATATCTGTAATAAGCTCAAATCAGCTGATGGACAGAAGTGCACTCAAAGGAAATGAAACTGAAATGACACCACGCAGGTTTTCACCTCTCCTATTTACAATTTGCATTATTGTAAATAAGTGCATTATCTCTTGTTTTTTTTGGAACGATTGAACTTTTCAAAATAATCTGATTTTCATTCCCTCTAAATATCACAATAGACTTGTCTGTGATGTTTTCCGTAGCAGCTTCTTTGGCTGTGGTGCCAGTTTACAAAAAGGATCCTAACAAATCTGCCAATTACATGAAACAGATTGCCGCGGCAGCTTGTGTGAAAACTGACATTGTGGCCTGAGGGGGCAGCAAGAATGAAGCTCACGGGTTGTGCGTGACTTTCTCACTCAGTCACTATTTCCTTTTGTGATAAACACTCAGTAGAGCATTAGTGATGCACTAGCGCTAATCATCATCATCATCATCATCACTGTTATTTACATGTCTGCAATCTCAGGAGGAGAGGTGGAGCAGTGGGATACGTTCCCTCTTGTTAGTTAATGTTCTCAAGGAGAAACTGCGGGACGCAAAGTCTGCTCTCAATCCAAAACTCGGAAGCCTGTTAAGCATTTCCCAAAGGGACAAAAATCTACCGTCATAGAGAGAAGCTGATGGATGACCAGTCCAGCAGCAGAAGACAGGGGCTTTAGGTATGGGGTTCCTCCACTGGCGGGTAGGACTACGAACTGGTAATTATTTCCTATAAGGCTGTTCCCTCCAGTCCTAGGAGAACAAACCATGCAGTAAATCTGGAGCAGGTTAGGGAGAGGATGTGTGTCAAGGTAGCCACCAGACAGAAACCAGGCAGCTAGTCAAGAAGTATCTTAATTGATGCAAGCAATTCATGTGTACCCAGTTTAGTGCTTTTATTTTCATTCGATTTTTAGGGTGCCTTCCAGCGTCCAGCCAGAGACATTTCTAAGCGAAATCTGGCTCGGACTCTGAAACTGTCTCAGCAAGGGGAACATGACTGCCAGACTATGCAGCCTATTAAAGTTTTTTTTCAAAGAGCAAGATTCTGCTTTGGATGACTTCTTTATGAGTTGAGTGATACATAAAATCAACACAGAAAACGCATGATGTAGTATTTGTGTGTAACAGTATATCTTGTTAAGATAGCCGTGTCACAATTATTCAACCCCTATATAATATTGTTGTTTTTAAAGCTTTCTGGCAGTTTTTATGGCCTAAAGTGGAGTTGAAACATAATTAAGCCTTTGGGAACTCTGTAATGATCCTTCATTTGCTTCGGCTGTGATGCATATATTAACCCCACCCATGAAGGTATTCAAGGTGAGTTGCAATCATGGGAAAGACAAAGGAGCTTCCACAAAAGCTGAGAGGGGAGATTATTTCATCACACCTGAAGGGCCTTTGGTATAAGATTTCCAAAACATTTAACATTCCAAGAGAGACCATTGGGGGCATTATAAGGACGTTTAAAACTTATGGAACAGCTGCAAACCTGCCTGGCCGTGGAAGAAAGCCCAAAATTTCAACGTGGGCCCTTAGCAGCTCATATAGCTTGTGACTGCAAGACACCTACAGGATGACGTGATGAAGGCTGGTACAAGTGCTTCTGTGGCAACTACGAGACGTGCACTGAGTAAACAAGGACTTCATGGCCGGACTCCAAGACGCACTCCACTCTCGACCACAAGGAACATCAAAAGTCGACTAGAATATGCCAGGAGGAATTTGGATAAGACTACAGAGTTTTGGGAGACAGTTCTATGGACTGATGAAACCACACTGGAACTGTTTGGACATATGGACCAGCGGTATGTCTGGTTGTCAAAAGAAATATGTATCGATAAATATTTTTTGCTGTTTAATGAGGGTTTTTTTTGTCATTTATTGTCATTATCTTTCATCCACATCACAATAATGTCTTTTGAGGTGAGGGGGTTGAATATTTCTGATTGCAACTGTGTGTAAGGATTCACAGATTTTTTTTTTTTTGTGATTCAGCAGCATTACAAATTAACTGACAATATTGTCAAGACAAGCAGCAGAAAATGCTTGTGAGACGCCGGGTGGCCCACATTGTGCTCACACTGTGTTGTTGTTGTTGTTGAGTCCAAGTCTCGACGTCCTGTCTACTGTAGAACATTAAAGGCTATGGCATTCTTGGAATTAACTGTGTTATCGTACAAATGAGGATAATGGTCCACACACTTTTGGACAGTCTCTCCTCGAAGGCATTCATGATGTTGCACTTAGTCGTACACCCAAAAAGTGACCAAAGTAGTTGTGTGAAAAACTGAAAGCACTGAGAGCTTGAGAGACAGTTGGCCAATCAGTGTGTGAAATGGGCAGGGATTGTCAAATTGTCGGTTATGGAAAGATTGTCCGGCGCACTGTGTTTTGAAGCATTGATAGCTTAATGGCTCTTATCCACCACAGTTCCCAAATTACACAACAAAACATAACCAACACGGAGCCAATGTCATGGATACTGCTTTTATTTTAATAGCAGTCATAGTCCCTTTCTTTGGGATCATTTTTACATTAACTAAATTTTGGTCCTGCTCTGGAGGTGACGACTGAGAGGTTCATTTGCGTTCAGGTGTCGCTAGAAACCACAAAACAGCAAGGTGACATTGAGACGCTGGTAAACCAACCGCCAAGTCTCACAAAATATTAGACGCTCAGGTTATAGAGTCTGAGGTTATGGGATGGACACACCTTGACATGATCAGGCAGACCCAACGGCATAACCGCCCTTGTGGTCATGAGCAGCAATTTTTCAGTGATTTCTAGAGCTAGAGCAATAAATTGGCTGGACCCTTATCAGCCGACGTTAGCTCATAGCAGATATTGTTAGTAGTATATGTGTTGGCTATAAATAACAAGATATGTTTATATTTGATGTTTAACGGTATCACCGTTACATAGTTTGTCCACCAGCACTGACTGATTTTTAAAAATGTCCCACTCAGACATCTTGATGGCAATTCTTTAATGACAAACTGAAGGGGAAGGGAAGGGGGAACCCAGAACCTTCCTGCCGTGAGGCTCTAACCACTGCACCACCGTGCGTTACCTTGCGTCTTTGGCAATATTACAGGCTTTCATGAAGTAATATTTCTTATTCTCTTCCTGCACGTGTAGTCAGAGTCTTTGTTCCTTTGCACCACCATGTATTTGCTGTAAAGAAAACAGAAAAACAATGAAAAACAAGTGACGATGCAATCCTTTAAATCTTAACTCTTGAGCGTAGCACAGTTCATTGGATGTAAAATTCTTATCATGTCAAGTGTGACCCATTATATTTAATGTGACAGAAAAACACACAGGAATGCCGGTGAAACACCAGTGACATCTGCAAGATACCAAATATTCTTATTCTTCGACTCTAATTAAGGAGATGAGACTCAATTGTTACATTTGGCGTAAAATCAAAGAATGTCATTGACACTTAGTGAAAGCACTTCGTAAAAGATTAAAAACACATTTTAAAAATGTCCAACAAAGTACATTGTCTAAACTGCCATTGTCCTCTACTATTGTATTTTTCATGATATGTTACTAGGTTACGACTAAGAGGGGTAAACTTGGAACTGCCCCCATTTTACATTTCATGGTGTCTTATTTTACTTGTCCGAACCACTCACCATCAGTCTGAACTGCACACGTACTCAGTGCCAGGGGCTCCGGAATCAGGCACATGATCTGGTCATCACCGTACCTGTTAACATCATCTCCGGGGCTTGGCCAGAAGAACTCATTCATTCCATTACGGTACATGCATTTGACAGTGCACATAATCATAAGACGGACCGGTGACGCAGACAATTCAGCGGCGGTCTGACCAATCAGACTCGGCTGCTGGTCAGCTGGCTGAGTCCCCACTTGCTTCAAAACTACCTCCCTCCTGCCAAAACTCACCACCCCCACCATCATGAAATGCTTTGAGAGGCCGGTCCTGGCTCATCTCAAAACCTGCCTACGACTCACACTGGACCCCCTCCAATTTGCCTGCCATCTCCACGGCACTACACTCCACCCACTCCCACCTGGACACAGTAAAACCTACGCGAGAATTGCTGTTCATGGACTCAGCATTCACCACCACCATCTCCTAGAAACTGATCACCAAACTCGGTGACCTTGGCACCACCTCCCTCTGCAACTGGATACAGGACTTTCTAACCGACAGATCTCAGTACGTCAGTTGTTTAGACAACAACATATCCTCAACCCTCACCCTGAACCTCATCAACAACAACAACAACAACAACGATGAGCACCTACAAGCAAAACTTCGACCCTGGTCGAGAAGGCACACCAGCATTTCTTCTTCCTGAGGCGACTAAAGAAAGTCCACCTGTCTCCTCAGATTCTGGTGAACTTCTACCGCTGCACCATCGAGAGCATCCTATGGTATAGTATGGCAACTGCTCTGTCTTGGACCAGAAAGCACTGCAGAGGGTGGTGAAAACTGCTGACACCGCTTGTGTGTGACAGCCTCAAAGGCAGAGGGCACACAGCACTGATACCTCTATACATATATACATATGTACTCTGCACCTCCGATTAAATGCTAAACTGCATTTCGCTGTCTCAGTGGATAAAAAAAAGTTGACTCCGATCTAATTCAGTTGAGGGAGACAAAGTGCAAAGTTGCCTAGTACACCTTCAAGGGCCAAGGGGCACCATGAAATTTCAGATGGAGAATAACTTGTTCTTGACAGAGGTGAGTGGAATATCTATATAAGTTAAGTGAAAGGAAAGGTAATGACTGACTGAGAAGAGAGAAAAGGAAGAAAAAGGTGGAGGGGCCTGAAGAGCCTGAAAGAACAGGAGAGAAATGACTTCATTACACGGGTTGTTTTGCCGTTATAACTCAACTTTTTTAGTAGCTCTTTGCATGACTGTGATTGTTATTTTGATAATATTTGAATAATTCATTGTTGTCGGTTAAGTCCATGTCAGAATGTACCAGAAGTGTGGTCTTTGCTGTGTTGCTGTGTTGGCATTCATCTGAGTTAATGTTGCGCGATGTCACAGCAAAGAAAAGAAACGAGAAGAGAAGTGAGCCGGAGGAAATGGAGTGAGAAGGAAACAGTGAAACGGGGAAAAAAAAGACAACAGAGATGTTAGATGTAAGATTAAAGTTTGTAACAGTAAAGCGCGAATGAGAATAATGGTTTGGAGGAAGCACTTGTAGAAAGAGAGCAGTTGTCCTGGCTCATGTCCAACAGGTACCTTGGGGCAAAAATGAATCTCCTTCACGAGCATCCCTGTCCTCGCACACTGCCTTTCAAATCAGAGGCGAGAAGCTGATGAAACCAGCAGCTGAACCTCCGAGTGAGAACAATGGAAGTGATAGAGCTGAAGTGAGAGGGAGTGATGAGAGGCGGGGAGAGATGGAAGAAACAGGAAGCGATAAAGTAGCAGCAGAAAAAGAGGGAAACGGGGCGAAAGAGTAGGAGAGAGTGGTCAGGGAAGAAAAATCGAGCCGAGGAAAACAATAAAGCACAGTTGAGATGGTGATGATATAGCAGCGAGAGGCTGAATTGGGGCTTTCCATCACGCTTTGTGACATTAAGACCACCTTGGGTGTCTGCTGAGCACACAGTCTGTGCATCCAAATGGAGAGAAGGCTGCAAGGGAAGCAAATATTCATGCCGCCGTCCCACAGAGGCCTGGAATCTAATGTCTCCTAAATGTGCAGGGAAAAGTTTCGGGACCTCCAGGTTCTTGCCAAACTATGTGTAAAGTGTGTTTTAAAAATGCTCGCAATGACATGTTAAACATTTATGACATACGCGACATTTTAAAACTCACATCCCATCCTGTGCTCAATAAAATCTGTCCCCAGAGTTAAAATGAAGTCGGCTGGCTGCGGGGGTCTGTCATTATCGTGCCCCCTTCCTTTGGAATAACCTCCTTGTTTGACATTAAACAGCCTGCCTCTGTTGGGGTCTTGCATGTCTGTCCATCCTGGGAGAGGGATCCCTCCTCTGTTGCTGTTCCTGAGGGGTTTTTTTTTGGAGGGGAGTTGTTCTTGATCCAAATCGAAGGTCTAAGGACAGAGTGTGTGGTATGCTGTGCAGATTGTAAAGCTGCTTGGGGCAAATGTGGGCTCCACATCACACGGCACAGGCATACGATGTGCATCAAAACAAGGACCAATTTGATGGCGTCATTGTGGGTTGATGCACATGTCAGAATATCTCACTGTCCTATTTGCAAGGCCATGGCCTCAACGGCAAATATTAACTCTTCACGCATTTTCCTGGTTGACTGAACTATTAATTAATACACTCTGCCAACGTGGCCCAGAAGAGGTTTCAACAGGCGGTATTATAGAGCAAAACCGTTGACGTAGCTGTCTGTCCTCGTGACGTAGGATACCTTTTACATCGACCATTTCAAGTGAGTCCATCACAGTTGACTGTTTCATATTCAGCATGTTCTCTGTCTTCCTGCTCATAGAATAGCTCTCAGTATGAACCTGACATTAGAACAGCATCCCAAGTCTTTAGTCTGGATGTGCGATTCTTGGTAACAGGGATGTTGAGCGAGTACGGGTCCTCCATCAACTCGCTCCATCCACAGTTACAAGGCCTCTGGCGTCATGTTCTGTCATCAATCCAACCCTGATCAGCCGCTTCATGTTGGCTGTGGCGCGCACCATTGTGTCTGGCATGTTTTGCACTAGGATCTTGCCATGCTGAACGCACATGAACCCTCCGAGGGCTGCTGGAGCACAGCGCACATCAACCCAGGCGGATTGACAGGATAAACTTGTACAGCGGACCTCTTTACTTGATATGGTATAGTATTGCCTAGTAAATGCTGGGTTCGAGGCCCTGACAGAGTGGTTTGTGGCACGCCGTAACACTGTCAAGCAGGCGCTGCGCACATCGTCTATCGGAGTCTCACTCAGTAAACAGATCCTGGTGACGGCCTTTAAGGCTTGCGGTAAGACCCTCCCATTGGCAGTTGCTATAGACGAACATCTCGACGAAACAAGAGTCTCTTCACTTCTCAGGCCAAGTCTCCTGAGATTGTCCCTAATTTTTGAGTAAGTCTGTACCCAGCTGTCTTTTGTTGCATTGGGGTAAGACACAACTTTCGTGGAGACGATTACCTGGTCGTCCCCTTGCACAAGAGACACGACTCTTATGTCCATCTCTGCAGCACAACTCCAGATGGCCGACATCAAAATCAATGTCCAGAGCTTCTGGCAATACCCTTCCACACAAAGGTGGTCGACACCTTTTGCAACCACTTACGCATAGTGGCCCCCCCCCATTTCAAAACTTTGTATGGACTTTGTGCCAGTGGCAGAACCAAAAACTATTGAATGTGTATCTGTGCTTGGACAGTAAAAGGGCAGCAGAGGGCGCGCTGAGTCTAGCTGTGCACATGCATCGCCTTCTCAGCATACAGGGAAGTTCAGAGGTCAAAGGTAAAACTAGTGCAGAAAGAAGAAACAATGAGCATTGCTGACCACTGTGGTGAATGTTTTGCACAGATAACCACCATAACAATAAATGTGTTGCACCAGTTTGGGCCCAGCGCTTCATTTTGGCCTCGTAACACCAACACAGGTAGAGGTTTGAGTCTGACTATGAAATGACCCAGCCCAAAGTGTGCTCAAATGAGCTACATTCACTGTCTAACTCGACTTAAGCCCTACTTAATTGTTTGCTGACCTGCCAGCTGATATATTTATAAAAATGGCATGTGTCCATTCATGCTATTGTTACATAATCCAAATCATAGCGGGGAATAATGACATTCGTGTGATTCATCTCATAACATAATGATGTGTGACGTTTGAAGAAACCTGCCTTAGAGATACAAACTGTCGGAGTGCATCCTGTGTTGAGTTGTTCGACACATCTTGATGACTAAAGTTGGACAGGCAGGGATAATGAGCTTCAGAACAAAGTTGAAACTCAGCCTGTTAAATACTCTCAAGTCATTTACTTAATTTATCAGCCCGCAAGTAGTTCGGAGCTTATTAATGGATGTGAGTGTGTGTGTATGTGTGTGTGTGTTTATGTCTGCAGTTCACGGCTTAATTATTCACCCATAGGTGGTTAAAAGTTTAGAAACTTTACTTGGGTGTATATGTGTTTTATTTTGCATCATTAGCCTATAAGTAGTTGTTGGCCCATGATTCATAATTAGCTGTGTGTGTGTATGTTCATGGGCCCTAATAAATGTATACTTTGCTTTATTAGTCTGTCAGCATTTATGTCTACAGGTGTGTGTGTGTGTGAGTTTATGAATGCAGACACACTGTAGTTCATAATAACAAGCTGTTGAGAGATTTTAGTGTGTGTGTGTGTGTGTGTGTGTGTGTTTGTACTCGGTGCTGAGGTTTTTCCCATTACTCAACGCTAGACACCCACTGAACATCCAGTTCGGAAATAGCCTGCTAGCTAGCTAATTCTAGCTGTCACATTTCGCAGGACCCACGTTTCCATGGGAACGCAGCCGCCAAGGCTTGTGTCATACGCAAGCGGGTGCGAGAGACGTGGCCTGGGACCGTCTGGACACTCTTCGCGAAGCTCAAAACTTTGATTTATGCACCGTTTGTTCAGTGGGGTTCAATGGCCAATAAGTCTGTTAGGGCCATCGGGTTACAGCTGCCTACAAGAGGGCTGGGAAGGTCACGTGTGATGGCCTTGACAGTGGAGAGAGGCCATGATGTTTAGACAGTGACGATATTCAATCTGGCTGTAACAGGCTTCACAGCCAAGTCACAAACCGTGACAAGATGTCTTACAGTCATACCGGGATAAGTGATCAATAATTCCTTATGTTACCTGAAATGCCTGCAGTCTAGATGAAACATTTGATTTGATTCGAGTTATTGAGGTTACAAAAAGGGTCTTCATTGGTGCATAGTGTGTCGCAGTCAACTTAAATGTATTTTCTCAACACACGCCATGAAATGATAAAACCTTCAATTGAAGTTGTGAAAAAAATAGTGAAAGATTCAAACCTCTCATCCGCATATGCACAAGATGATTCTCAATTCAATTTTATTGTCTCATGGCGCTTTTCATACAGAGCAGGTATAGACTGTACTCTCAATAATATTATTTACAGAGAGCCAACAATTCCCACCATGAGCAAGCACCAAGGAAAAACCTCAAGCAGAACCAGGCTCTGTGTGGGGGCGGGCATCTGCCTTGACCGGTTGGGCACATCAATTCATCAATACCGACAGCTCGCACGTGTTGCTGTGCAACATACAGCCATCTTGTGTGATTGCAAACCTTCAATGAACCTTCTGTAACTGAAGGCCTGTCCGTTATGTGACTGTATATGTTATTTTCTCAAGGGTACTTGACGCCAGAGGAGGGTAAGGAGTGTACTGTGTGGGACCCCCAGAGACAGCAGCTCAGACCTGCTTGTCAACATTTGTCACCAGTCGCCCTTGTCTTGCTTGCTTTCATTTCGTCATCTGCTGTTAAATAACGCAGAAATTCCATCAAAGAAACAGCGACTGTAGTTGTGGGCTATTTTTCAGCCTGTATCCATGCAAAAATTTCGTCTGCCTTGAGCACTCAGTGAACCAAGAGTGACTCTAATATGGAGCCGTCAATCAACTTGGATGTATATGTGGCACGCCTGTTTCCAAACCAAGACTTTGCCGTGAAAAAATAACTATCTACCTCTCAAGGAAACACGTGCTAAACCGAGTCTAAAGCAGTAAATCCACCTATCCTGTTTGATGCTTAATCACTGCCTGAGGCTCTGTGCAAACTCTGCCTCAAAGACATGGTTTCTTCATGCTATAGCGGCCCAGATACATGAGCAGTGGCGAGAACTGGCTCATTGTGCTATAAAAGCATGACATGTTTTGTGCTCTTGAGTGTCGCACAGGTCATTTGTTGCACCAAGGCTACCGAAACGCTCCAAAAAAGGGGAATGCGCAGTTCGTTTAAAGGAAGGTTCTGTTTCTTCACAATCTGGATCTCTGTTTTCATACGTTTGGCCATCGCTCCTATCATTTGAGGACCTTTCACACGCAGCTTTACATCAAAGACCAGCAACACAAACCTTGAGTCAGACACAGGGGGGTCCTGCGCATAAGTAGTCCCCCTAAGAGTCAAACAGGACTTGAGTCTTGTAGCTCTGCAAACTCAAGATGTCCTCTGTGTTTACTTGATGTCTGGATGAATTTATGACACACTTTTGTTGATTGATATTAAGCTACCTTTTAATGAAACTCAACACTTCTGGCAGGTTTTTCACCCTAAAAGTCTTCCAGAGTTCCCTTTTTAATGTGAAAAATGGCAAGCGTCCTGAGTGCTCTCCCCATGTTGGGGCACTAGTTACTTCCAAACTATTTTCTACGTTGTGACGCCCCTGAACAGGCAAGTTTTAAACAGATTTCCGAATCCACCACTGGGGCATGATGAAGTCATGAAGCTTTTAGCCAAATTATTTAAACCACTGATTATGAAATGAAAAATGAGAGTGCTAATTTGTACAAGAATTTGCAACTCTGAGGTACAATATCAACTCGGATGGGTCCTGCACTTGTATAGGTGTCATGACTTCAAATGTAGTTTCAAGACCTTACTGATTTTAGTTTATATTTAAATGAAATTTAATGCACTAGTGGTTTCTGGGTCTCTGGGTGTTGCGGTGGTAGGATCCAAGACAATGGTGGGCAGGCCTCCTAACAAGCCGATTATGCTGGATGATCACAGTTTGAGTAATAGTTACAGTGTCACCATCGTTTTCCCCCTCCACATAAATGCTGAGAATGATATGGTTAAACTGTGTTATCATATTTCCTTTAAAACCGTTGAGACCATGTCATATTCTGCAACATCACACCGGCCAAGACTGTAAATGTGCATTTTAATTGGCAGCAACCAGCACACCCAAGACAACCGAGGAAAGATTGTGTAGGCTAAGAGATGGAGTTTATTTTTCCTGCAGGCAGAGCTGCTCTGGCCCACATACAGTACCCATCTGTGCCTTAATAATTGTAGAATGCAAACTCTGAACCGGGAGCAGTCAAGATCTGTCAATCAACAATGTTTTTCCTATAGGGTGTGCATTATAAATATTTCATAAGACTAGAAAGCCAGAGGAAATTGTCTACAGTTGGTGATTGTTGCACTGCAGTTCCGGACAGAAGCATAAAAATGGATGATGCCTTGTGTATTGATGATTAATAAACCAGCGTATGACTTGAACGGCAACATTCTTTATACAGCAGGCTGAGCCTTAACTGCATGTTAAAGTGGGACGAGCGTTGAGTTTGAAACTGTAACAAACGGAATATTAACCAGTCGTGAATAAAAGAATGCATCCAGCCCCCTTTGTTGCCCCCTGCAGTGAAGCCTGAAGCCATTTGTTGCCACTTCTTGTATGTTCATAACATCATTCCATTGTGGCCTATCTCCTGTCGACTCGGGGGGCATTTGGGGTGTGTAAAAGCCTCTTGTGAGCTGCAATGTCAGTACTGCTATGTTCAGGTAGCAACTAGCAAATTCTGTGCTGAGTGGGCACAAAAAGTTCTTTGTAACATCGCTGCAATTCCCACGGACGCTCATGTGGAAGGGTTAGTCCTCTAACCTCGCTTGCGATTTGTGACAGTCTGGTCATTTGCCATCGCAACAACCGGAACACACCAGCTAGAAACCCCTTTCTTTGTCTCCATAACCGACCTCCTCTTGCCGAGTTCGATTGCATCGAGCTCTAGAATATAATACGATACAAACTAAGCATGACATGTTCTCCCAACTGTTGAATGTTGTAAAGGTACAGACAGCTTAAAACTCCGACGGTTGATGACCAATGCCGTGGAGGAAAAGCATCTTGTGCAAACGCTAATTAGATTGTGACTTGCTACAGGCAGGGTCTAACCTGGATGGGTGTTTCAGTGACATTTTAGAGGCTTTTGCGAGGGGACACGCCACTGTTTCCACAAATATGTGTAAAAAACGGTTTGATCCTCTTGAAAAATCGAGTATGCACAATCTTTTTTTTTTTTTTTTTTATCGTATTTTCTTCCACAAAAAGGTGAATTCAAATTTCAGTTGGACTTCAATAGAAGATCCAAAACCTGGTTCAGCTACTGTAAATATTTAAGAGACGAGTAAACCAATGAGATTTAGCTTAACATAAGAAAACTAGCTTCTACAAGTAAGTGAAAAAAGGTCCGATAAAGCTCTACTGACAGTACAAACAGAATATTCCTCACACAACTTTATCATCTCTGAAGAATACGCCCTTTCTGACCCGAACCTCCCAACACAAGCGAGTCCTGCAGATTTTTGTCGTGACAAGTAGCCTGGAAGGGTTTCCAGTCAGGGAAGTCATGCTGCACTCAACCTTCCCAAGCCTCCTTCGTACTTTCCTGAAGCACACTGAGATCCGAGCACAAGCATTATCCCTCATAAACCTAATCACCTCTGTGGAGAATCTAGAAGATTTAAGCATGCTATGTTTTACATCAGGCATTTGGAAATCCCCCCCTGCTGTAGCCTGTAAAGCCTGACTAAGTGTTGCATTTCCTTCATTTAAGGATACATGAACGACGGAGCAAAATACTAATGACTTGAAAATAAGGACTTTCTATCAATTCCCTAAGATGCGTATTGATATGACGGAAGGTACTCACCTGTGATATTTGATTTTCTATTGAAATAATAACACCATTTAGAGAATATTTTATTATATACTGTATGGGGTAGCTGCACCCTGATTACAGCCTCAGATTTTGAGCCAATCCAAAAGTCCCTCTTTCTATAAGAAACTGATTTCGACAGATGTGGTGCAGAGTGAGATCACTTAAGACTACCTCTACAGATAAAGTTTGAACATAGGAATTAGACACAGTGTGTGACATTTGTGTATCTCTAAGGGCCATGTGTGTAGAATTTTCATGCAGTTATATGTTCGGAATTATTATTACTATATTTAAAATGATAGTGGGGCAGTCTGCTGTGTGTGTTGCCTGTACAGCGTCTCTGGGTTGGATCCGTAGGGAGAGGTTAGCGGTAGCCGTTTCTGGCAGCATCTTTTTTGATTCCAGCCACCTCTTATCATACACATACACACACACACACACACACACACACACACACACACACACAAGAGTACAGCTTTACAGAGCCGCTAGCATTGCTGTAGACTATTAGTCTTATTATTTAACGCTCTGGATGGTGGAAATCATTTGCAAACAGGGCCATCATGGGGCGTTCTCAGTTATACAAGTGCCTATATTAGACCTGCAGCTTTTATCAGTGGTGTACTGGCCATCTGGCATACTGGGACATATCCCGGTGGGGCCGCGGCATTGTTGGGCTGTCAAAAAAAAATTCATGACGTTTTTACGAGCCGTCTGTCTGTTCCCGGTCTGTCTCTTTACCGGCCGGGGGGCGGCCCCACTCTGTGTGCCTGTCATGATGAGAGCATGCTGCGCGAGTCTGGACTGGACTGGGCTCACTGGCCAATCACAACCAGTTAAACTTGTGCCTACGTCCTAAGCTCCGGCTGCTCCGCCGTAGCAGAGTTGTGTAGAGAAACACCTAATCTCTCAACTGCCTCACCAAACAATTCCTGGGTCTCTGCTTGTATTACATGCCATTCAACCAGATGGCTCCATTTGACATGGCGGTTCCAATCGAGTTTGGAAAAGATGGTGGGTCCAAAGGTCAAAAAGTCGATCAAAGGCAAAGGACACTTATTTTTAACGGTGATGGCATTGAGAGTCGAGAGCGGTATATATATATTTTTTTTTTAGATGAAGAAGAAACCTGCTTCAACCTTGGGAAGAAGATGGCTCGATGATTCCTCTTCATTGCCTCTCTTTCTGGACACGACAGGTTGAACAGACGGCTGTGTGGGAGAAAACCCTCACCAGGGCCAGAAGGGTTCAGGTCCCCGGCCGCCCCTGTCTGTAATAAACACACTACTAGATCCACGGAGTCTGTTATATTGTAGATTTATTGAAGAATAAAACTGCTGGTCCCGGGGGAGCAACTGAACGGGCTCTGTGTGTGTGCTTTTTTCTGTTACTACAGGCTATGCTCCACCTGTTGCAGGCCTTGTGGCCATGTATCCGCCCCTTGGTTGCATTCTGCTTTCTGAGACACCAATGTTTCTCTCATGCCGGTTTTCTATCCAATATGCCCCTTTTCCCAAGAACAGTGGTACCTACATCATCCTCCGGCTCCATGAGAGCACGCCCCCCCTTTCTGACACTCCTTTGATTCAGACGCTATTATAATTTGTGTCATGTTTTGATTTAACAAACTGACATATTTAACATAAACTTACATTGTTGTCTTGTCTAACACTCCTCAAGGCCTTCATCATCTACACTGTGTGCGCGACATGTCCTTTCTTTCACATTCACCATTACCTTTCAGACTATTGCAAGGTTCATAAAAAAAATAAAGGTTTAAATCACTGTTAAAGATCATTATTATATCAATACCCCACAGCTGGAAGGCATGGGAGTTCTGGGAAGGAGATCAATGAAGCAGTCATATGAATGATGTGGAAGGAGAGAGAGAGAGAGAGAGAGAGAGAGAGTGAGCGAGCTGTTGCCTGAAAACTTCCCCCAAGTCATGATAGGCAGAGGGACCAGCTGATCGGGGGGGCTTTGCTGGTGAATTGAGAGACAGAGGCCTCTACTTGGGCGAGGGCAGACTGCAGGCAGGAAGAGTAACAAAAGGAACTCAAGTGAACCACTTTGCCAGTAGACCAGTCTAAATGAGGATTACAGGATCTTAACCAGGGGTGGCCTAAGACTATGGGGGCCATGTTGGGAGGAAATAAGGTGGAACTGAATATAGTATTGATGGTTACCAGAGAGGATGAGATGCAGGGGTTTGTTGGTGAGTGACATGGGTAAGGAGCATTAGCATTCAGGGGGGCAGCTAGCAGTTCGCTTGAGCAGCAAGATTAGCGTCCAGGAAATGTTCATATGCACCTGAATCCACTGGAGCGAACAGGGACTGTCAATTCCAGCATAGCATAGCCTCAAACTGCGTTCTGCGTAACTGACTTAACTATAACATTTTTACTGTTATTTTGCTGTTATGTCAGTTATTCTATAGAACAACGGCCCAAAAGCTGGAAAATGAGACACTGAGATTGAGGAGCTCTGGCTCTGCATGCTGGACTTTAACGCTTGTCAGTTAACTAATATAAAATGTTCTTTTATATTTACTCCACTAGTCAAGCTCCTCAAGAATATGCTGCAAGTGTGCATGTGCCCGAAATATAGATTGTCAAAAGGTGCGAGCAACAACCCAAACTATGCTCCAAAGGTTCTGCGACGTGGCTCTGAAGTGTGTGAGCATGAAGGTAAACGTTTCATCAGCAACTGCAATCCTTTTCGTTTCACGGGATGCCAAGCTTGAATCACTGAGGACTACGTTTAACTTCGTTTATTTTCATTTTACACTATTTATTTTCATTGCATTGCATTGGCCCCAATCGTAAAGCGGCCCAGCAATGCTCCCGGTGGCACAGTCCGACTACGGTTCCTAACCTACACAGACATGCATCTGAGAACAAGCATATGCATTAGGACATATACAACATACACAAGCACAAGCTCTTTGGTTTCCACCCACTCACACACACACACACACACACACACTTAGGATCATTTTCTGTTCTACTTCCAGTACAAGCCAAGCCTGCTTGTCTCCTGGCTTGGTTAGCTGGGCCATGAATTATTTGCTGTGCCGCAACAACCCCTGATAATATGATGAGAGCATAGCTGACTGGGCAAAGCACTCTCACACAGACACACACACACACACTAACGCAGATGTGGAAAAGTACACGTGCGGGCAAGCTCACATGTAGATAGCACACTAAGTACACAAAAAGATGCCCGCCTAAATGCGTATTTGTGCGTGGTCACGCGCAAATCGCAGCTGACCACACAAAGGGGTGGATGGCTGCAAGGATGAGAACTGACAGTAACAAAGCAAGCAAGCTTTGAGGCCTGGGTGCGGTTAGAGTCAAGAGACATACATTTTCATGAATGTCATCAGTGTATAGAAGAAGACTGTCTGCTTGAGCTGCACTCACGCGGCATAGTCTTTTCACCGCAACACACCCTTTCAACCAAGGCCGTGTACTTAAGCTGTCAGCGCTCTTTTGCTGCCACACCGCTCACCTGAAAGCGATGCTGTCACACGCTGCTACTGTGTGCTGTTTATATAACGCTTCCACCACAAGCCCCACCTCCACCCCAGCATCCACCTGTAGGCTGTAGAGTCTTAGGCTGTATTGGAAACCGTCTACTATACTAGCAGTACGTACTGATTTGGCCAAAATGTAGCGTGTAGCATGTAATATGCAGTATGTCAAATACACCAGGATTATGTACCGGGGAAAAAAAATCTCATCTCATTCTGCACAGGACCAGTATACCTCGCATACAGCCTCTGACTGTGGCCCCTTCGTCTTGTTAATACCTCTTTAATATCATACCTCAAAAAACGAATCGACCGTACAAGTGAGAAAAATTGGTTAGACACACTTTCAATGACAGGGATTGATCCCAAACACACTGATACATGCGCTGTATGCAAGGGAAAGCATTATCTGTTAGTAGTGGGGTTTTTTTTGGGTCAGGCAGCAGTAAACACTGCATGTTGTGCATACAGATACCGTAACCAATAGATCCATGTCTGCATGTCTAATTACACAAGAGGAAAAATGTGGCGGATAAGCATTGACGTATGAGGAAGCATTCATTTGAAAAAAGCAAGGGCACACACACACACACACACACACACACACGTGCAGCCATGCATGCTAACATACTCACGTGTACTGTGCAAGGATACAGTGGAGGGGAAACCCACCTGGACTTGGCTCCTCTATAAATTTGAAAATGACGTGTGAGTGCTTGAGACGCTCAGAAAATGTCTGGGTGGGCAGGTGGGAATCAAATAATGACTCTTCTTCCTATCGGTCGTCGTTTGCGGATTGAGGAGCAACAGTTGCCCTTTTTATTTATTACTACCTCGTGGCACATAGATGCACACAAGCAAGCAAAGACGGACAGACATAGACGTACACCTGCACACTGTGTGACGGTGTTGTTGAATCGAAATAAATTCCTCAGCAGACAGAATGCGGGGAGACAAGTGCCTCTGCCAACAGCGCAGCTAGGAATTACAGCCAGAATATGAAACTGCAAATCAAAGCCGTGGTTAGAACCGGAGGAAGAGTGATTACCCTTTTGAGCAGAGGGGTGAGATCCGAGGCATCGCAGATTGGATGAAAAAGGGACAAAATATGGGCGAAACAGCCCGACAGTGTATAGTTGAAGGGAGGCAGAGTTAACTAGAAAGAAAGTGAGACTGCAGATAGATGGGGGGGGGGGGGGGGGGGGGTTAGAGAGAGAATGGGGAAGGAGACGGAACGAGTGAGGTCAAGGAGGACATATAGAGAGATCAAGTGAGCGAGCGAGTCTTAAGAGACAAAGGATTATATTTATGTTGTTGGTATGCGGCAGGCCCCAGAGGAGCGGGCTTTAGTCAAATACTTTGTCTTCTGCTAGCAGCTGTAATATCCTGAGAAGTGTGTAAATCCTGCGTTTAATTGTCTGGCTGACAGTGAATTCGTTACCAGGGGAGCTCCACAGACATGTTTCCACTCTGCCAGGACGCAGTCAAAGTAAGCTCAGTTTTATGCGATCAAGCAACAACTGCGATAGATAGAACAGCAGTGTTAAGCCTTCCTGTTGGGGGAAAAGAGTTGCAAAACCCATTTGGCAAGAAAACACGCTGGCAATCCATTATAAATGATTTAAATTATACATTATATATGATGTAAATGATCCGATTCTGATAAACGATAAAATATGCATCCCGTGCTTGCCAACCCTTTTGATTTTTCCTTCCCCTCTCCCTGTTGTCCTCCCTGGAGCTTCAATTCCCTCGATTTTTAAAAAAAATGATATTTATCAGCGGTCCTGTTCAGTGCTGTTTACGTACCAGGCAGTGATGTTCCCCCTGTCAGGACACAGGAGTAGAAATTCCTCAGTATTTGAGGGGATACCTGTAATTTCCTCAAGCGTCTGAGGTGAAACAGTGTCTGCCTTGCCTTTCTCACTCTTGCTTGTTGGCTACCCGAAGCTCATGACCATAGGTGAGGGTTGGAGTGTAGATCAAACGGCTCAGCTCCCTCTTTACCGCGACGTCGCACCGATCTGCCTGTCGCTCTCTCGCTCCATTTTACCCCCCACTCGTTAACAAGACCCTGAGACACTTGAACTCCTTTGCTTGAGGCAGTAACTCACTCCCAACCCGGAGGACCATGGCCTCCGGGTTGGGAGTGAGTTACTGCCTCAAGCAAAGCCATGGCCTCAGACTTGGCGGTGTGCTGACTCTCATCCCGACCACTTCGCACTCGGCTATAAACCGCCACAACGTGTGCTGTAGGTCACAGTCTGACGAAGCCAACAGAAGCACATCATCTGCAAATAGCAGAGCCGCACTACGTGATCTGCATCGTTCCTCCTGTATCTGCAGCAAGGACATAGTCCGCATTGTTCCTCTCCTAGCTGAGGTTTGTCAATTGGTTGGAGCCTCCTTTCCACCACCCTGCTGTAAACTTTCCCGGGGAGGCTGAGCAGCGCGATACCCCGATAATTGGAGCACATCCTCTGGCTAAAAGTTGTTTAGCTCACCTGCTAGAGATGCATCAGCACTCAACTAGCTGTTAGACCTTGCTTCTGGGATTGTCCTCCTGAAATTGTAGTTCCACTTTCTTCTCATTCTCCCTCCTTTTGCCTCCACTGTGGGCTAAAATTGTCCATGTTGCCAGACAGTGGGGTCCTGGGGTCCAGGGGCCTAGTTACAAAAATTCACAGTCACAGTTACTTGCTTGTAACACCGCTCCACTGTTTTGCGGTTTGCGGCCATGGCCACAAAAAACCTTTTCCAGGAAAGGTTTTCCAGGAAAGTGTGATGCTTGTGAGATCTTCTGGCTTCCCAAGTTGCAAATGTGGTCAGGAAAACTGCTTGAGTTGATAGCAACAAGGTCGAGGTAGTTGAGGTACTTATGTAAGGTCACCTCATCAGTTCTAACTTCTCCTGGGACCACTACTTGGACGGTATGTTGACCATTGTCCTTTTCAGAGCTCCTGTCGTCTGAGCTAGCCTGGTCATTCTCACGCGCTGCTTTTAAATTTGCTGATTCATAAATGGCACAAAACAAATTCCTCATCATCAGTATCAGTCGTACATCTTCATTTCCAGAACTAATATCATCAAACCATCAAAATAAATAAAACTAAGCGCTAAACCGCACACACCCAGGTGCTGCACTATCATGTTAGGTTACAGGAGTAAATAACTTCTAATTACCCAAAGCTACTCATCCATTTAGGGGCAATGCCCCCCCCCTCAGCAGACTGAATGGATGTTTCTGAGACAACTTAAAGAGTATTTCATGGCTGCTCGGTGGCAGCATGTCTTGCAGGCTGAATGACTGGACGACTTTTACATGGCTGACTGATTTGTCTGCAGTGTCAGGATGGCATCAGGGATTCTGGTGGTCAGCCAGAGATGAGCCATACATGATAATGCAGTCTGCTGCCACCCTGCAAAGACACAGCACACACACACGCACACACACACACACACACAGAGGGGAGAAGGCCTGTGGTTTTCTGTCTGTCATGAGACAAACATGGCACTCCAAACCTCCATCTCACACAGCCTGTCTCTCATTGTGTCACTCTCCCACTCATACACAAACTATTCTTTTCTTTGTCCTGACCGTTATCTCCACAGATGTCACAGCATGGGCAATAAAATGAGACCTACTGACAACAGATCTTCCTCACAACATGGCTGCACTCCACTAATGTATGCTTGTGTAGGGACTTCATAGTGTAAATGCTGGCTCACTGGCACACCTGAAGAGAATGGGGCATTCACGATATGCATCGTCAACGCGTCATGCTATGACGAACGTCTGCAGTATGAAAGGTTGATTTACTATCGGCATCGTTGCATGCTAACTGCAGCATGAGTCTCTGTGTTTTATAGATACTAATGCTAATGCAGCGATCTCTATGGAGTAAGATAAGTCTCAACATGAATTAATGCGCACTTATTTGTGCGTCGATGACTCTCTCCTGAAAAACCATTTCAATGCACACCAAAATGCTTGACTTGTATATAAAACAGAAACATTGGCTTGGTCTTAAACCCCCCACATTGCTCGATTCCTAATCACTCGGTGCATATCTCAATTCTTAAATGTTTTAACCATCTGTTTGGGAACTGGTAGGGGCGGGTTTGGTTATTAGCTCATATTAAAGATAGCTATTGATGTGAATTAAAGCTACTGATATCAAGTATTAATAGGAAATTAATAATTACGGGGCACCACCCTGGGATCAGGGACCAATAACCGAGCTGACAGTGAACAAACAGTCTCAAAAAGGGGTGTTCTCTTAAAAATGTACGGGACTGACCGTCACAACCAGCTGTTCTCACAACACATGCGCACAACTTTAATTACAAGTACCACAGGGTTCATTTAACTTTCGTAATGCTGATCAACAATCAACAATACAAACTGATGGATACAAACAATCCGTCAATAAACAAATTATCCAACTGCAATTACTACAAAGAGCAAAAAGACAGCAAGCAAATGTGCAACTGTAGCACCACGGAGACCTGTTTTCCACCCACATTCTTGGAACATTTGAAAGCACAGGACACAAGCTCCACACATCAGAAACTGTCATGACTTATTTTACATCATTAACTGATCTTACGTCCTATGTGCCCAGTGACTCTTAGTTCATGAGCTGTGGAGTAATGCTGATGAATCTTTTACCAATTAATTGCATCTTACCGCCCCTAATGCGGGTTTTTGACAGACTGTGTGTTCTTGTTACGATGTACGGCGCGTGTCTGAGTTTTGGACATTTGGAGTTTCAGCTTCTCCTTCCGTAAACCGAGCTGCTGGAGGATCGTTCCCGAGATAATATTCAAAGTGATGGGACGTTTAGGTTATGTAAGGGGTTAAGGCTATGGCTAATAATTAGTGTGTACATGATTATACTGTCAATGTCTTGAAAACCTCTTATGTGCTCCCCTGCTATCAATCATCGTCCCATTTAAAATCTTCCCCGTTTATAATCATCATCATTGTTGGGATCAGAATCCCAGACTATAAATATGTATGGAAGATTTTCCCTCTAGATGTTCGCTGATAAGACTGGACTTGCAAAGCAGAGATTAAATCCCAAAGCTAAATGACTTTTTAGTGATTACCACATCAGTGCAGCAAATAGCCCATCATCATCATCATCATCATCATCAATACGCTGATTGATGCTGAGATAAACACACGGCAATTTAAACGTAGCTGGTTCTCAAAATCGATTCAAACAAAAGATCGCTATCAAGATGTATGGCAGAAGAGAGTCCATATGATGGCCTGTATACTGTATCTTATTTGCGGTTCCTTTGTTGTCATTGGTTGAATGTAACTAAGTACGTCACAGGACTGTCCTCAAGTACAGTTTTGTACTTTACTTGAGTATTTCCATTTTATGCTACTTTATACTTCTGCTCCATTTCATTTCAGAGCGACAAATTGTACTTTTTACTCCTCTACATTTATCAGAGCTATAGTTACTACTCGCCTTTCAAATGAAGATTTGACATTAAAAAAACAACAACAACAACACCAAAACAATGATCAGCTTATGAAATACATTGTTCAAGATGAAGCCAGTGGTTGCTAACCTTTTTTGGCTTGTGACCTCTTACAAAACAAATACACTGTCTGTTAGTATTTTATCATTACCATTAACTAAAAGTACTTCTTAGGGGCTGTGTCTGTTTCCAATGGGAGTGCCACGTATTTACGTCTTTTCTGTCCTGAACATTGGGCTTTTTTTTTTGTGGTTGCCGAAAGTTGAAAAACGCTCAGCTTCGGGTGAAACGCTGCACTGTCACTTTTTTAGCCAGCCATCCAATCACAGTGGAGGAGGCGGCGGGACAAATGCCACAAAGACCAACTGAGGTGTTTCCTCGACCCACAAAGTCACATGAACCCGTCCTCTTTCCATACGTGCTTCGGCCTTCCCTTCAGTATTTCAGTTTTTTCCGCAATTTCAACAAAAACTATCTGAAATTAGGTAGTTTACTTGCAACACATACTTACCGCGTATATTCCGTATCATAGCAACCAAAGCGCCTCAACTGAAAAAAAAAAACGCTGTGCCTCCAAAGTGCTCTCAAACGTTCTCAGCTGGGGAAAAAACTTTGGTGGACAGAAGCCCTACGTGTCTTGAAGTACTTTTGAACCTGCTTAATTTCTTATCAGAATTGGAATTGGAGTGGAGGGTTGTTATGGAGTCGCACGTTGTCCTGTTCCTTTAATCGCAAATGGTGGAAATGAACGCCGTCCTTTACTTTATAAACCTGGAAAGTAATCCCTGGAGGGGTTTGCGGCAGCTTTCAAGTGTATAACACCGTATGGACGAAACTTTCTATCGAGTCAATGTTCATGCAGTTCATCAGAGGGAATAATTCATGTGAAAGTATTTGTCCCGTGTTTGTGCTCTGGATTCGAGTCCACTTCCAACCGCTCCCCCAGAGCGCTTTTATTGTGATTACAGCAAACGTTAGATCATTTGCAATCCTCGAGACACAGGGGCGGCAGGTTTGATCATGCAAATGTGAATGACAGTTGGCTTTGCTCGCGGTGTCAACAAGCCCCAAGTAATTTGGCGACGATGTCCGCCACAAAGGTCCACGTGGGTTCAGTTCGCAAAGCATTCACATTACCGTCTCGCGGAGGCCATGTTTCTGCTTTAAAGTTAACCACGTAGTTCTGTATGCAAACAGCTGCCCAGAGGCCTGTGCTGTGAAGCAAGTTCAACATACCCATGGTATCTTTTGGTTATCTGAGCCGAACACCCGCGATCTGACTGAGCGGTCACACGACAGGCGGTTATGAGCTCGGTAAGTCAACCCAGGGTTTCCAATCTAGCCACGTTCACATGAAAGGGGACGGTGTTCGCGGCGTCTGACCAATTGCAAGCATGGACAAATATACTGGCATCAGAGCGGCATACTTTACAACCGAAGAGCAAACTATAATATTAGACAAATAAGAAGTTAGACACTTCAGGAAGGACAGCTGGCAAAAGATCACCACTGTGTGAATGCATAAGTTTTATAATATCACTGCCCCCATCATAAGTGCACGAGTGGATCTGACTATAACTACATTTGTCTTATAATGTGGATGACAACCCCAGTGTTTCAAACTGACTTGGGAGCAAATAGAAAACAAATATAAAAACATGATTCAAAGCGGTGAGCAGGCTTACTTTCATACCTTAGTACAAGTTCAAGGCTTTAGTGCTTCAATCAGTCTCTGTTGTCGGATGATACCCCCCCCCGGTCTCCTCAGTCCTAGTTCTTTCAAGCATGCTTTCAGGGTTCCCAGGTCATTTTAATGTCATAATACGTTGAAAGCATATTGAGACTTACATCATGGGAATGTTACATGTGACATATGACAAAATAATAAAATGTATGGGAGTGTTATACTATGACTGGTCCAGACTTAGGTATACTGAAACAACATATTATGTAATTTGAGCTTTCAAGTTTTGGGTGGAAGTAAAGCAATTTAGGCTTTCTCGTCTTCCAAATAATACAGCTGTAGACTACTTCTACTAACTCGTGAAATCGACAAGTGTTTTACTTTACTTGACTGTGATAACTATGTTGATGTTACAAAAACCCACCAACTCATATGTATGCTGTACCGTGACGGCAGCAGAAATGAAAAACTGACACGGAGGCGATGGAAGTATTGTACGGACCGTCGGAGGACATGCCCTTAAGTTGATGTCGGCCATGCTTCACACAGACACAGCGTTTTGCCTGTAAACTTGGCCATCCGCTTGCACAAGATTAAAAGCTGCCAACCTCTGCTATTAAGAACTCTGAGACCCTTCAACCTCTACTTGCTATTGATATGGTCATTTTGGTTGTAGTTACTAATCTGATTATTAATCAGAGTCCCAAATTGACAGTTTAGTGAGACTGATGAGACTCAATTCATTTTCCCCTTTCGAAGGGTGGTTCCCAGACAGGAATTTAATGCAAGTTAAATTCTATTGTTTTATGTAAATGTTGAGTATTTCTGATAGCTTGAAGTGAGTGCAGTAATAATTTTGGTGCCTCTTTCAGGCACATTTTGGTGTCCTTTTTAAGAATAATTGCCCACAACGTTTTCCCTCTCCCTACAGCTGTTTTTTGTGTGAAGAAACAGGAGTCTTTGTTGTCATTGTCGCTGCACATGCAGCGTGTCGTGAATGGCTGTTGTCTAGGAACTTTGAAAAGTTGCCGCTGTGCTTCTGGATTTTTTGGACACATTGTTGGAAATAGACTTTCGTGTCCTACGCTGACGATTGAAGATTGAAAAATGGGGAACGGGAGACCCAGAGCGGAAAGTCAACATTTGTCGGCAGTTTCTGTTGACGACTAACTATGAGTGATGGAAGACATCTGTAATCCCCCCCACCCCCCAACCTTGGATAGTGTCCTTAATCATTGATCACCTCTCTCCCTCGCTCTCAATTTTGCCCGAAAATCAAAATCAAGTCTGCTGTTCAGAGACATCAGTGGATGATTGATTTACGAAAACACTCGTTGTAATGGTCTGGGGGACTTTTGACCGCATATGGTCCATCAAATTTGGCAAACTTGTCCACCATCGAAGCAAAGCCACCCGTGCTTTCAATTTTAATCACTCGTTTCATTCTCTCTCTCTTTCAGTGACTCCCAGCCTTGTTCTATCTCCGTCCCCAGCTCACCATGATGATTGAGTGGTTACCTTCCGAGCGCAGTATTCGTGTCAAGCCTACTTTGGTGGTGCTGTTGTTTTATACCATCACGTCTCTCTTTGTCTTTCAGCCTTGCCCAGCAATCAGATTGAAAGCATGACCTGAACGTGTGGGCGAACAGCTGCTTGTTCCATGACCGTGGAAAGCAGAGATTCGTTTCTCAGTGGATACGTCATCCATGAAGGTTAAAAAACACATTTAGAGGACACCCCTGGCGTGTATGACTTAGTGCTTATCACAGCGGCCTGGGTTCGATTCCAGCTTGCTTTCAGGCCTTTCAAAAAGGTTTTCAGTAGTTTCCGATGGTTTCTGGCAGAAAGCCCCAAGGGCAAACTTTTCCGCCAAATCCAAAATGGCTAATTTTATCGGCCATTTTTTGACCTTCAAATCCGGGATGGCCGCTGATTTTCAGTGGCGAAAGGTCTTCATAGAGCCTTCATATTAGGCTCTAATGAATGCTCTGCTCATGCTGAGTTGAGTTATGGGCGGCAAAACTACAAGTACACAGAGGCCATCTCAACGTTTGCAGTTTGTAGAAACGAACCTTCCAAACATATACAACTGTTTTTCTCTTGTAACCCTCTCTTCACTGATAACCTTGTTATGCGTGAGGAACTCTTATGTGCTGATTCGGCTCCGAATATCTAGGTTATCGATATCTAAATATTAGCACCTTAAGCTCAAAAATCACAGTTCTGACTTGGTTATCCAGTGTTTAGCTCCAAGTTTCTTCAAAACGCTCCCAGGTTCTATATGGAGATTGGCGGTAGCAACCCTTCAAGGAGAATAATGAGACTCTCAGGAAAAAGAAAAAATGTGATCCTTCTGAACGAGATTGCCTTGACTACGCTCCTACCACCCCTGCGGCATCCAAGCGTCTCCAAGGCTCTCACAAGCAGCAATGGTGGTCCAACTGGGCAATGAGGACGGCTCCAGTGGTCAACAGAAAATAGTCCCTTGAAGAAAAAAAAAAGGATAATAAGCAGTGACGACAGAGTTTTTTTTTTTACACGCTGCGCTATCTTGCTAACGGTGCATTCAGGGGATGCACGTAAATTTGGCTGCTAAAAATAACCTGGGTTGTAATAAATCACGACCAACTGTAGTTAGTGATGTGGCTCTAAACTTAAAGTCATGTTCAGTGTTGTAGACCTTCAGTGAAGAGCCATTCTTAATAAACAGAGCTCCTGAAACTCATCACCCACACTTCATTTAGGATCCTGCTGGCCTGAGGGTAGAAGCTCTTCCTGAGCCTCTCAGTGCTGGCTTTGTCCATGTGGTTGGGATCCTTAATGATCCTAGCCTTATTCTTGCAGCGGCTGGTGTAAATATCCTCTAGGCAGGGGAGAGCACCGCCTATTGTACGAGCACCGCCTATTGTACGTTCAAGCTGAGTTAACTGCTCCCGGAGTAAAAGAAAAGCAGTGCTTGAAATGTATAATGTGACTTCGAATATCTACAAACAGTGTGCATTGATCTGCACAGCTAACAAAAGGGATGAATAGAACTAGAGAGTTTTGTTTGTGGATCTTCATGTTTTCCCCTTGATCGGCTTGTGTCCGTCCATCTCTTGGAAATTGGACCTAAGGGCCTTGCCCTCATGTGTAAAACTGTGTGGCCATCACAACAGGCAGGGTAATAACAAAATGTTAAAAAATATATATATATTATACATACAGTATACATAAATGTTATATAGGAATTGCTAAATAAGCTATCGTTATATATAATTGAATAAGTTTGGATCCTCCATACAAAGAAAAATGTTAAGATTTGACAGGGAAGATGTGGGGTTTCTCAGAATTCTAGTTACTGGGGGTGGACTCCGGGAAAGACATTACATTCATATTCAACAGGGATCCCATCAGTGCATGTGAAGACCATATCAAGGCCACTGCTTGCCTCAGTAATAAGCAGAGCACTTCCTAGTCGCGTCAGGTCACTGCACCAAGGTGACACGTGCAGCTGTAGATACGAGCGCTGCCTAAGGATCAGGTAATGCTCCGAAGAGTGCTGTTCGTGCACGTGCACCACACCAACGTGCTCCACGTTTCACCTCCACATGTTGCTTTTTGATTCAAGAACATATTGCGTCAATGTGTGTCTTTTATTTGTTGTGCTAATGCTAAATCGGCTGCAAAGGGTGGAGACTGGCTGCATACTAGCATCTCTGACGTCCACACTTGGAACACACAGTACAGTCAGGCACTCATGGTTGCTGGGATGCAGACAGAATTGGACATTATTTGTTAAGACTGAAATATGAGCTGTCCTCACTTTTTGTGGAAGGAAATATTACCTAGACTTAGACTTTATTAATCCCACAGCGGGGAAATTTACAAGTCACAGCAGCAAAGACAGAAAGGTGCAGAAACACACAGCAGACAAGCACTGTCAATAAGAAAAAACAATATACAAATAATAAACACAGATATAAAAAAATATGGGGGACAAAAATAAATATATACACGGAAAATATATAAAGTTGTGCAGTAAAACAGTCTTATAGCAGTCGGAATGAACGACCCGCGGTAGCGCTCCTTCTTACACCGTGGGTGTAGCAGTCTGCTGCTGAAGGAGCTGCTCAGGGCCCCCACAGTCTCGTGCAGGGGGTGGGAGGTGTTGTCCATGATGGATGTCAGCTTGGCTAACATCCTCCTCTCCCTCACCTCCTCAATGGAGTCCAGCGGGCAGTCCAGAACAGAGCCGGCTCGCCTAATCAGTCCCAGGAATTTGTACTTCTCCACCACCTCAACGTCCAAACCCTGGATGTTCACCGGTGTGATGCTGGATGACTTACCTACCTAAGCTGATACTACAGTTACTGTACATACCCCCCCCCCCCCCCCCCGGAGAATTGGTTGAGTGACATCTGAGAGCCCACTTGGCTAGGCTGTCAGCTTCCATGATGTGCTGCTGACCAGAGGTGGGGAGTAACATGTTACATGTCATTAAGTCACTTCTTTGAGTAAACTGTACTTGTCGGAGTACTTTTTGCTCTTCCTTGAGTAGATATATAGAGAAAAAATCAATACAATATGGCACTACTTTTATTTATTTATGTATTTCATGTATTAATGCACATTCGGTTAAGAGGTTAAGCTCTGTTATCCTACCGCAGCCACGCCTCAAAGCAGCACGATGGCTGAAGCTGCAGCAGGAGTGTGGCTTTGAAATAGTGGCTAGCAACAGGCCATTAGTCACCTTTTGCAGAGCAGTGTCAGTGCTGTGGAGGGCTTTGAAAGGGCCTTGAGTGTTTGCACTTGTGACAGGACAATTTTCTTCCTTCATTCTTTGAAACAAATGGCACTTTTGAAGTGGACAGAGTATATCGAAAAGTATCTTCGGGTGATGCAAGAGGGCACGACAGCGTGGATGGCGGTGGTCGGTTTCATGTGCACGACCGTGGTACTCAACTCAGGTAAAGAAGCCAGTTGAAATTGATTAAAAGCAGTGTGGCGGGGTGTCGGAGAGAGGCCTACCAATATACCTAAGGGAGCCATGTTTTTCATATTAAACAGGTGACCTGGTTAAGTATGAAGTTTGTGGTCATCAAGCCTCACGCGGTGACTCTGTTGTGAGAGTATCTGGGCTTTGACGGACCGTGGTGTTTTCTGTTAACAAAGGTTTATTAACCTGATTACATTTGTCATCTGTTTTACCCGCAGTGAAGTCAACCTAATGCATCCAAGAGTCAAGTCGCCACAAAGTTCCAACAGGTCTTTGGCTTGTAATAATCATCACAGGGCCAAATGATCCTTGTGGTCCCTTTTGAAAGGTGCTACAGCCGTGCTCATTTGCAGGTTTATCAAACTGAATATTAATGATGATCAGTTGAGCTGTGAGTCGAGGATATTCCAAAAGCCTGAACAAACGCGGTTCTTTTGTTTGTCACACTTAAGTGCAGGCTATAAAGCAAGAAATGCGTTCTTAATCAGTGCGCTGATCCATGCAGTGTAGCTAAGTTGGCTAGCGTGCCAAATTACTCCGCCAGCTGACGTGATCCATGATATTAACTGATGTGTTTGTCACAAACCGCATTGATTTTAGGCAGCAATACATATATACACAGTTGGGATCACTCTCATCAGAAGGACACATCTATTTAGCAAGTCTGGCATCAACGAGTCCTACTCTGTGCAGCAAAGGTTTTCCCGAAAAATGTCCCACCGGACTGAAATGCCCGCCAGCCCATTATCCCGTAAACAAACGGCCATTGCCTCGATGGCCCATTTCTCCATAAACACACACTCTCCCTGCGGGTGTCAGGTCAGTGACTGCCGGCCAGCGCTTGATTTGTAAGTCAGGAGGTCCCGGACCTCAGAGAGGGTGGTGCTCCAAGGGATCAGGGGGAGAGAGTGCCTCGGGCGCTTCGGACTAGCTGGTGCTAGCTGTTGATACTAAACAAATACTAACATCTGCGATATATTAATGCAGAAACAGCCTTCTAATTAAATTATATAGCACAGTCTAAGAAAGACAGGGAGCCAACAAAAAAAGGCCACATCTTTTAGCCCCATCAAATCTCCATTTGGAACGTCCATTACTGGGCGAAAGGGGGCGAGATAATTGGCTCACATCACATCCCCCATTAGCTCGTCAACTGTCCATTAAAGTTGCTATTAGTGCAAAGGTGTTGCAGCAGAGAGGAAAGCGATCAGCGCTGTGACACGGGAAGGAGTCCTGACAGAGCAAAGCCACTGATGCATCTCACTGCACTCTGCAGTTTGGAACCGTTTGTCCAGGTGTTCTGTTCTGAAACCAAATGATTCGAAAAGGCATTCTCATAATTTGCACCTTTCAGTACACCAAAGCCCAACTTGTCATGTAAGTTACATGGACTGACGATGGCCAGTGCGTGATGTGTGAACACTATTGGAGTGCTGTGTGAGATACGTGAATCAGCTTCAAGTGATTATAAGAGGTAGTTCATTTTCCAGCATTCCCCACAACAATAATGCAATCATTTTTGTATTCAAGGTTCTTTTTTTAATTTTTTTTTATTTCTACTTATCTTATTGTGAGCCGATTGTCCAAAATAAAAAAACAACAACTCATGCAAGAACCACTTGTAGATAACAGATTTTTGAAGGAGGCGAGGAAGGGCCACGGCGAGAGAGGGGAGTCGAGGCAACAGGCATTTCACAAAACGAGCTAATAAAATCGAATACAATAAAAATACGATGTGTGGCACTGCTGCCTGGTCTGTCCATTGTTTAGTCATAGCCAACCGCTGTATTTTATGATCTCCCGCAGATGAGCATAGTGGTGTTCATGACAACTTATAAAAACTTGTTTCAAACAAAAAATTGTATTGTTATTTATTAGGCAAATAACAAACTGGAACAACCAAAAACCAGAAATCTTAATATTTTGTACGACCTCCTTTGGCCCTGATAACAGCTTGCATTCTTGCAACCACAAAACAAATGTTTCTGTTCAGGAATGCAAGTAAATAACTGTAATTTTGCATCTCAATCAAAAAGTAATAATGTGCTTCACTATTTCTTTCTGCTTTTTTGTAAAACAGTAAATTTGAGAATTCATGGATAACAACAATAATTCTATTTTAGCATTCAAGATATAATTTTGATTAAAGAGCTTGGCTTGCACATACTGGTGGATTAACCATTACAGAAACATCAGATATTTTGGTCATCAGCAATACTGTTCATTTAGGGCAGCGGTGGCAAATACCTTACACTGGGTGGTGGTCTAATACATTTGTTAAGCACTATATATATCCTTTTATATATTTTATTGTGTGAAGCCCTACAATGTTTGTATGAAAAGCATTATATATAAATATATATAAATATATGCGGCGTGCCACGCTGCTGCTGTATGAGGTGTTTGTGGCCGCTTCTTTTTCACGTAGTTACAAAAGAGGAATCTTTATTTGATTGCCATTAAAGATGACCCAACACAGGCAGCAGGAAGGTTATGCACATACATCTATTAGGGTTCTCAGACAGGATAGAAAATGTTGCTTAGTACCCAAGAGGACATGGTGGCGGTCCAACTCTCGGCTCCCGACCGCAACCCTGCGGAGTTGAATGAGCACGATTATTTATGAGATTCTGTTAATTAATGGCCAGAATACAACTTGTGAGCACGGGCCACCCGATCCATCCATGTAATTTCCCATGAACGATGCTCACGTTTGTTTAGAGCCCTTACTTACTGTTACAGTCTCGAAGGGCTTTCCAGACCCACAGCCATATGCTGAAAGCAACAACAGTTACAGATTACAGTATCATGCACTACTTATACATTCGGTAACTCACTCCCAGGTGGTCTCCTTCTGTCTAATGAGGGTCAGCGTTTCATCATCAGTCCCTGTAAGAAATGACAAAGTAAAATTGATCTCAGTGGTCTCAATATGGCAACTGCTTACTCTTTCAGCTGAAAACACTAAAACACAGCTGGGGGACAAAGCCACAACCAGCTATCCACCTAACCACCCAGCTATCCACCTGGCCATGTATAAAAATATAGATGACAATAATACGTACTGCACAGAATTTGTCTTGTAATGCCCCCACTCTGAAGCAACTTGGGGGAGCTCATCAGCCAAAGTGGCACCATGTGAGTAACAAAGCAAGTAGCTTTGAAGCTGCCTCTAAAAACAACAAACAGCAAATGGGATTATCTGAAACTTCATCTGAAACGAGACGGCATTACACAGCGGGACTCCGCTCTGACATCGCTAAACAGATTTGGGGATATGAAAGCTGCTATCATCTCCATTTTAGCACTTGTCAACCCCACACTGAAGGCCCTAACAAGTGACGGATAAGACACGATTCACATGATGTGTGACGCCTTCCAATGGTTCATTATTCCCTGTTTTTAGTAGTAGTAGTAGTTTTAGCAGAACAGTACAATTATTCAACAGTATTTATAGCAAGATTGAGAGCTGTGTCGGTCACTGAATTCTAGGTCCTCTCGTTTCTACGAAATGTCCTGTAAATGGAAAAACATCCATTCTGCAACTGGATGCAAAAAAAACAACTTCAGTATTGAGCATTCCACTACAAACATGTTGTCCAGACAGTTGAAGTCTGGTGGGACTGCCTTCAAAGCTAAACTACATTTTTTTCTCAGTGAGCATCCTTCTGGCTTCAGTAAGGGAGTCCTGCTGACGTTGAAGCTGTCTACCTCCTCTAGTTGGTTATGATCTATGATTGCTGGTGCATTGTTCTTGTTACTGCTGACATTATTAGTATCATAAATTCTCAAAGCAAATTTATTTTAGGCGTGGTCTCCAGACAGTGGCACCATGGAGGCCCAAACACATACTTTTCGCTTTGGTTTTACTACCATGCAAGAACCGCTGTTAATCAGCAGTGTTGCAACATAAATATATTTAATCAGATACTGTACTGAAGTACAAATTTAACTTTGTACTTGCAAATTTTCCATTTTAATGTGTCATGTCACATTAAAATGTGTCATGTCTGCGGCCCGTGACCATAGACTGTACATAAACGGTACAACACCCGCATTACTGCAGATGCCGCGCCAATCTGGCGACCTCATGTATCATTTTACTCGTGAACAAGACCCCGAGACACTTGAACTCCTTCACTTGAGGCAGTAACTCACTCCCAACACAAAGGGAGCAAGCTGGCAGAGAACCACGGCCTCAGACTTGTGTGTGCTGTAGGTCACCGTCTGATGAAGCCGACAGAACCACATCATCTGCAAAGAGCAGAGACGCAACTCTCAGGTCCCCAAACCGGACACACACACTCTCTCCCCCCCGCCCCCACCCACCCCCTGGCTGCACCTTGAGATCCTGTCCATGAATATCACAAACAGAATTGGTGACAGGGTGGAGGCCAACACCCACTGCAACTTGGAGAAGGACTTTTATATACCATCAGAGTGACATCAAACATAATAGATATACTAATGTATAATCTTAATAGTTATAAGGTAGAATTTTGATTAGGGCGCACAAAGGTCTACGGCCCTCGTAGGTTTGTCCTACAATAAAAAGGAATGGTCTTGCCATGTGCAATTTTCCCTTTTGTGTCCTCACTTGTAAACTTTGCTTAGCCTATCCTCATCCAACCAATTTTGGAGTGGCGAGTGGTTATTCTTCGGAGGCACATTACATGTTGCATTAGCTAAAGGAAAGTGGCCAGGATCGAAGGCTTTGAACACTAATGCCGTTTTCTCCAATTATCAAAAAAGTCAGAGCTCTTCCAGAGGTCAGCGGTCACAGTAGTTACTGTTGGGAGCTAAAACACCTCTCTCACTCTCACAGTGTTTTTATTCTCTTGTACAGTCAAATGTTCTCTTTGACACATTAGCCTAGGCCTATTTTTTCAAGCTGAATTTTGATTAGGCCTGTCTGCGTGATCTGGGCTTGTACGAGTATGATTTTCTAGACAATCACTTTTGGGCCACTTTTCCAGTTGCTTTCGCTATATTTAGACTTGCAGTTTAACCTAATTACCTGCAGTAATTGTTTGAAAGTTGATTTTTCATTGATCTTTCTTCTGTGTGTCACAAAGCAGCCAAAGCCTAATTCAGGACCAGATTTTAGGTAAAGGCGGGGTAATTTTGAAGGGTCAACAGGCTTATGTACTGAAAAAGGTGTATCCTTGTTTAATTTGGACCTATGTGAAGACCCCATCGATGTTATTTCATTAACTCAGATTTGATTACCTTTTTAAATTTAATCAACATGAAGGTGCACACAATCAATGATCAAATCAAGGTGTCTCTCCTCTGTTCCTGGAAAGTTGAAAAGTTATACTGTTTTCTATAGTGATAGTAGTACAAATTCCTCTTCAGCCTCCATTACTTCCACTAGACAAAACAACAAAAATCAGTCCACATCAATAAGTAAACAACAGAAATGGTAACCAAGCGTGGTGTGAAAGTAGAAAACCCTGTTAGTTTCTGCTCTCAGCCTGGCGGGGCTTTTTCCCCAGCGCATTGCCTGCTTCTACCCTCAAACCATCAGGACTTTCCAGCTGATATTATGCTTCCTCTATCCTCACTGTAAGTCACGCTGGGTAGGAATGTCAGCTAAGTTGTCCACATAAATTAAATAGCCTAATGCTAAGACCATGCCTAATGCTTAGGCACTAAATTATATTTTGTTAACACATTAATTGGTACAAAAATAGGTGGTGCTGACAAGGCTAGTTGCATGGCTAGTTGCTTCGCCCTTCACCCCCCACATAACAAACTCAATGTAACCCCTGGTAACAAGCAGAGTGTATGCGTGACGTGAACCCGCATCTTACTATTGGGCGGCATGGTGGCGCAGTGGTTAGCACTGTTGCATGGGAGGTAAAGCTGGTTAGAGCGGGTTGGGGGTTTGATCCCCGGCTGCCCCTGTCATGTCGAAGTGTCCTTGAGCAAGACACTGAACCCAAAGCTGCTCCCGATAGAGACCAGCACCTTGCATGGCAGCTCGGTCGCCATCGGTGAATGAGACTTAGCTGTAAAGCGCTTTGGGAACCGTGAAGGTTGAAAGGCGCTATATAAGTGAGATCATTTACCATTTAATTTACCATTTACTATCTGAATAATGCGGTCAGCAGGAAAATACTGTGCTTGGTTTTAGACCAGGTTTTTGTTGGTCAGTGGTGCTATCACTTTCTGCTGCCTCAAGATAGCAATGCGCCTGACCACACCTCATTTTAAGACCAACACGCCCATGGGCGCACAGATGGGCGCAAGTATATGTGTGCTACTTACACAAGCCTTGCGGACCATTTTAGGGGCCCAGTTAGGACAGCTTTAAGTTTGTTCAAAAGGGGGTGTGATGGCCACTGAGGAAGCATCTGCTGGTCCATGGTTGCAGGGCAGGTCTTCGTCTTGTCTTGACTTTGGTGACATAACATTTGAAAAGAGAAAATAAATCCTGCCACTGCAATACCAGCAAGAGTGTGAATGTGAGGAGCACATGCCCATGTGAAGCGGTAACTACAAGGTTGCAACAGGAGCGTTATAGGTTGGACCTTTTTAAGGAGGGCAAGTTTTACCCACCTTCTCCCGGGGTTCTCCCGGCTACATTTGAAGTATCCTACAACTTGAGGTTGTAACCAAAATTCAATGAGAAGGATGTGGATACTTGTTTTGGCCAAGCACGACAATGGTCTGATTTAGAGAGGACGTTGCTCTTGCGCTCACTGATAAGGCTCAAGAAGTCTTCTCTGCACTAAGCATAGCTGACAGTGAGGACTACCTCAAGGTCAAGTCTGCAGTGCTAAAAGCTTATGAACTGGTGGTGCCTGAGGCTTATCGGCAGCAGTTCGGGAAGTTAAGGAGGTCAGAAGGAAGAAAGAAATCTCTGTGCAGCTGAAGCACAAGTGGTGCAGAGCTGAAAATGGTACACCAGCACAGATGCTGGCCCCCATTCATTCTTGATCTTGTTGATGTGGACATGTGTGCCAGAATGAGGTATCCAGGGCATGGATAAGTAATTACATATCACATTATATATAGCAAAGGTTTGTTTCTCATGAACTTTGACCTTTTTGACCTCTGAGATGACCTCTGTGTACCTACTTGCTGTTTTACTGTTTTATAGCTGAACTCAGGACGAGCAGAGCTCTCACAAGAGACCTTTCAGAGGTGAAAAAAACCAGAAACCAAAAACAGCCATCTTAGATTTGAAGGTCAAAAATCGGTCAAATCATCAAGATTACATCGATTATGAATTCCTTGACCCCAAAAGTCCCAGAAACCACATAGAAAAGATAATTTCCAACACAGCAGATGGTTACCATTTTGGGTTGGATGGAAAGCCCGCATTTTTGCGAGGGACATGGGGGCAAAACCTTTTGCCTTTTTGTCATTGATGACAAATCCCTTTGCTTCTGCTTTCCAAGGTCACAGAATTGCCGGATATGACCCAACTAGATGGCGCAAAGAATTAAATTATAATACAATAATAAATGGTCACAGTCTCTTACTTTGTTTTACCTGATTTTGACCTGACATGGCTCAGTTTTACTGCTGACATTATTGGTATCATAAATTCTCAAAGCAAATTTATTTTAGGCGTGGTCTCCAGACACATATAAATATACGCTGGATTCATATTTGATGGTGTGGTTCTACATGCAGGGGATCGTCTCTCCGTAACTCTCAGACTTGTTAAATTCTGATTCTGGAACCCATCAGGGATTCTCCGTTCCTATTCAGATGGAAAACGAGACTCGCTGGAATGCAACAATAGCTCCTCATAACACAAACACACGCTTCAGTGGATGCATTCGCCGTTTATGTCTGAATGGAACAAAACCTGTGGGAAAGCCACAGCAGCCTCTCACGAGTTCTTGCTTTGATATCTGACTCCCTCTAATCTTTGAATCCCCGTACAGCACGCATTTAGCTTACAAACGATGTTAGCACCGAGCCGCACTCATTCGGGGCACACGGTGACGTACGCAAGAGAAATCGTGGTTGCTCTTTTTTTACAAATCTCATTTCAGATAATTACTTCTCCTTGATTAAAAGAAAACCCACAACTGTCACAAGTTTCATTTGAATATCTGACTGCCTTGGTTTCTGGTGTTTACACACATTATTCATTATTAACATTCTAGTATACCAGTTTATGGTTATAGAGTGCAAGAGTAGATCCTCATTCAACTGGTTTTCTGTAATCTCAGTCTCAGAGGAATATTTCACCGTAAATCTACATTTTGACTTGAAACTTGCAGCTTGCGCCATCTTGGGAGGACTGCACCTTTTTTAGTCAGCTAACCTCTGCTGCATTGTTAAGTATCAGTAACCCTAGTTAGTTGTTAGTTGCTCTGCCCTTTACTCTTTGATTGATGTTTTATCCGAGTGTCTTTTTTGGAGAATATTAACTGTGAATAAAAATATACTTTACATGACAAAAAAAAGTGTATCTGAAAAAAAAACAACACTCTGAGACGTGTCAGTGTTAAAAATAATAAATTTAACTTTGGATCTGTGTCAAATTTGGCAGTTCCAGTGGGGTTTTCCATTGTGCATGAGTTTGTATCCATCTGATTCGCCGGTTATTACACATCCACGGCAATCAAACCTGTGTGCAGAGCTGACAAATTCCCGTAACTCGAAAAGGAGCTCTTCATGTACAAAGATATACCTCGAACACAAGAATTCAGGTGACGGTTTCCAGCTGTGTTTTGGTGAAGACACTTGAGTGAGTATGACAGTTTTATTTTAAATGATTTACACAAGGGCCTAGTGTACGCAAATAATGATTTTAAGCGTGCCGCCCTTTATGGAAAGACACTTTATGTGAGTATCTCGAGAGCACACATTTTTAGCTTCTTTGGCTTTGTGCTAAATGTGACAGTTGAAGAGCCTTTCTCTGTGCCGAGTTACAGAGGAGAGCATTCATGTAATCATCCAACTTCATATTTCCCATACTGATCCACGCCGACGTCAGATCTGACAACACACCGGGTGTGTACTGTTATCATCTCCATGTGTTGAGTGTTGATCACAGAAGCCATTGCAGAGTTGGTGTTTACTCCGAAATAGGGCAGAAGCTCCGGGAATCAAAGCGTCTCTCCTCTTGGTTTAAGCCTCTCCGCTTCAGTCTGGCATTAGCATTTCCTATATGTTAGGTTTAGATCGGAGAGACCATCAGAGATTTGATTTGTTTGCATCTGCCGCGAGGGATGCTATGTGAGTTTTCCTGTCCTCCCATCCTCTGTGCTATCACATGCAGTATCAATATCTCGATTTACTGAGCAAACGCTTTGGTCTCAGCGGGAGATCGCTGTAGATCATAGAAGATTAGAGATCAAATATGAACCGCACATAGGCCA